>NC_069071.1:92818429-93118429 GCF_025698485.1 Gossypium arboreum | reverse complement strand
TGGCCGAATGTTCTAAGGAAGAGAGAAAACCAAGTTGTGTTCTTTGGTTTTTCTTGACCGAAATTTTAAAAGAAAGAAGGGAGGAAATGTTGAAGAGATTCGGCCATGCTTGTAGCTAGGTGAAGGTAAGTTTGATGTTGTGCCATGAGATTCATGCATGTTTTTTTTTTGTTAGCTTGAGTTCTAGCTAGCCCATGGTTCAAATCTTTACTATGTCATGGAGATGATATTCAGCTAAGGTGGATTTGTGTTGATGTTATTTGCATGCTAAAAGTGAAGCTTGTAATGATGCATGTGATGGTGGATTGATAACTCTTGAATCTCCTTTTTAGCATCCTTGAGTGAGACATTAAATTCCTTGTTCAACCATGACCAAAATCGAAATGGTAAGGTGTTGTGATGCATTCGCCATGGTAGGAAATAGAAGAGAAATAAGGTTGTTTTAGATGAAGTAGAGTCTAACAAATGAGCTCGTATGTGCATTAGTTGCTAAATGGAGAAGAATCGGCTAGCAAGTTGTGTGCTAAGGCCGAATATAATTTTGTATATTATGGGTAATGCATGTGTTGAATTAGTGTAAAGGGAGAGGATGCTTTAATAGTGTATATATGTGTATTAGCCAAGTTTTGAACTAGAAACAAATGGTGTTTAGTCAATACAAGTGACCATACTTGTAGAATGTATTAAGTGTTGCAATCGGCCTTAGCATAGATATGTATGTTCGGCCACATGAATGAGTACATGAGTTGATGGGTATGTTCGGCCATTGGTAGCCTATTGATGGCTTTAGCTTGACTTAGAAAATTCGGGTAAGGGGAAATATTAGCTAGTATGTTGAATTCGATTCGTGATTTCGTACATATGTGACTCTAATGTCTAATGTATATATGGGCTAAGTACCTTGAGCTTCTCTTTTGATGTTCGAATGAATTGTATTAAATTGCTTGATGTGATTAAAAATGTGCATGATCATTGTGTATTTGAGCTAAAAGGTGGCCATATGACCTATCAAACTCCTTGTCATATTCGCCATAAGCTAGCAAAATGAGACTTTAATAAGTTAAATTTGTTTGAATTAGCTCAAGAGCTTAGGGACCACAGTTGGATAAGGGAAAGGAAAAAGTGATCGAATAGCCGTTGAAGCCGTTCGACAACATCCGAGGTAAGTTTTGAGTAATGGAACTTGGATTATGATTTGATTAGATCATGTTTTAAGCAAATCAAAATCATGCTCTTTGTGTGTGGCTATTGAGCTGAAATTGCAAGTGTGATAAGTGTCTTGTATTTGAGTTTTGCTAATGAAAATGAAATACGAATGTGTCATGATTTATTGATAATTCTGCTTGGTTATTCGAATGATGTCCGGGCTAAGTCCCGAAGGCTTTGTGCTAAGTGACTATATCCGGACTAAGATCCGAAGGCATTTGTGCGAGTTACTAAATCCGGGTTAAGTCCCGAAGGCATTTGTGCGAGTTACTAAATCCGGTTAAGTCCGAAGGCATTTGTGCGAAGTTACTATAATCGGGCTATGTCCCGAAGGCATTTGAACGAGTAGCTATATCCGGTTAAACTCAAGGTACGTGATTCAGAATGAATGAACTTGCTGTAAAAATTTCAGTTAATACGCCAGAAATCCCAACAATGAGGTATGTTTCAGTATGTGCTTTGAATTAGTTGAGCCCTTACAAATAAGTATTCGCTCGGTTGATAAATGAGCTACCGCCTTTAGCTAAGTTGATCTTTGTGTATGAATATAAGGGTTGGTAATGTGAAGTAAGTATGATATTGAGAATTTGTGCATATGAAATTATCTGTTTAGCTACATAAATACTATACTTTGGTTGTGTCTAAATTCATGACTCAAACTTACTAAGCATTAAATGCTTACTCCGTTTCTTTGATTCTCTGTTTTATAGATTTTGGTTCTTCAGCTATCGGACTGGATTTTGAAGTCAAGTCGCCCACACTATCAAAGCTCCTTTTGGTATATTTTTGGTTGAACTTTGAAATGGCATGTATAGGACTACCCTTTTGTTGTAGGTCATGTACCTTTCGGTTTTGTGTAAATTTTGATAGCCATGCGAAAATGGCTTAAGTATACTTTGGGCATGGTATTATAATCATTGTATGTTGTTCATTAAGAGGTATGGAAATGTTTGGAAACGATTAGCCATTGGGATGGTTAATCATGATCATATTTTGTGCTATTTATGTTAAAGGGCTAGTTGAATCATGGAAACTATGAAATAGGTAAAGTCTACCTTAAAGACAGATGCTGACAGCTGCAGTGATGTGGATGTGAAAAATCACTAAAAATAGTAGGAATGGAATTAAATAGTGAATAAATTATGTAAACGAACCTTAACGAGTCTATTTTCATAGGAAAATAACGAAACGATCATATGAATAGTATGTTAAGAGATATTTAAGTTTTTGTGAGACAGGGCCAGAACGGTTTCTGGAGTCCCTGTTCCGACTTTGGAAATTCATTATAAATTTACCAAAGATAAATAGAAGCCATGCCATATATGTACAGATTCCTTCTCGAGTCTAGTTTCTGTAGAAACAAACGGCATCAGTATTGAAGCCCTGTACAGGGAGATATCCAAGTCGTAATGCGCAAAGGTCAGTGTAGTCGATCCCTGTAACATGGGGGACTTTAACTAATAAACTGTACTAATTGGCCCGACCAAAAATTCTAGAAAACAATTTGTAGATGCATATATGAGTCTAGTTTCGGGGAAAAGTCACGAAACTGATTTTTGAGTTGTGGAACTCAAGATATGATTTTTAAGGTGACAGTGACACAGTTAGCCGGCTCTCTGGAAATTTTTAAAATGAACTGTGCAAGTAAGTGGATTAAGTCCGTTAACCCCTCGTGTCCGACTCCGGCAACGGTCTCGGGTACGGGGTGTTACATTTCACCATACCAAATATTCCCCCTAAAAAGCATGACACAGATTAAAAGGAAATTCATTCTCGTCAAAGAATAATGAGGAGACCAAAAAGGAAACAAACTATTTAAAATAATAATATAAGTATAACAGTCCGGTTTAGACCACAGCCGGAATAGTAGTTTTGAGACCACAAATCTGAGTCCAAAAAATATTTTAAAATTATTTTCTGTTTCCATGATGAATGAATTTGCATCTGTGAAATTTATGTAATTTAATTTGACTGTTTCCGTACTAAATATTGAAAAAGGACCCAATCGCGAAAAAGGTGAAAGCTGTGTGCTAGATGTTAAAAGTGCCTATTTGATTTGGCTTATTAAAGTGGGAGTCCTTATTAAATAATTAGACCATTATTTTTGGTTAGTGGAAGAGTTGGTTTGGCATATATGAAATTATGTATTATTATAAAGGGTAAATGGGTAAATAGTATATTAAAAGGTAATAAATAAAAACAAAACATAAATGGCCATGGAAAATTTACCACTTGGCCAATTATGGAGGAGAAAAAGAAGCCATTGAAGCTTCAAAGTATTCGGCCATTTCATGAGTGAATAGGTTAGTCTATTTTATTTGGTTTTTGATAATTTCTACATTTCTGTGATTGTTGCTTTGTGTTCTACCGAGCCCATGTCTGAATTTATGTTTCTGCTAATGATTTCATGAAATGACATTGTTGATATCATGAGTTTTATGATGTTTTTGGATGAATTATGAAGGCTTGGTAGATGATTTATAAGTTTTGTCTTTGAATTTTTGATGAAATTGAGCTATTTGGGCAAAATAGTGAAAATGATGTATTGGAGGACAAAAATGTGAAATAAACATGTTGTGTGGGCTTATATAGAAGCCATGAAAATTCGGCTAGCCCTTGTTGCAAAGAGATTTTGCATATTTGTGATTTTATGCAAATAAGAAAAAATTGTCAAAGTGTGAAAATGTAAGGGCTAAAAATGCAAAGTGCCCTAAATGTGTGTATATGGATTGAATTGAATGAAATGAAGGATTGAATGGTTAAATTTTAATTGTATTAGATCAAGCACAAAGGAAATCGGACTTAGATCGAGGGAAGTCCAAAATAGTCGAATAGTCGACTTGTTTCCGTCCAAAATTCGTACGAGGTAAGTCAAAATACAATTACGTGTTAAATTGATTGCATGTTGTATATACTAGTTATAATCTGTATTGGACGGCTGTGAGAGCTTGATGAATGAATTCCGAGTAAATTTCGATAATAAACTAGTATTTGAAAAGCTCTGTATGTTTCTAAAGGAACTTTGACATCGATCTGAGATTTCATGTAAGAAAGTGTCTGGGATACAGGCCTCGATTTGAGATTTACGTGTAAGACCATGTCTGGGACATCGGCATCGTATCTAATTTTGTGTAAGACCCTATCTGGGATAGAGGCATCGATACTGAATTACATGTAATACCACGTCCGAGATGTTGGCATTGTACCCGTTATTGAGTATCTGTATTGTTTCTAAACCGTCTGATGATAGAGTACAAGATATGGGAAAGAATATATGAAATGTATAACATATATAGGTACGTTTATATCATACTAAATTTCTGAATATGGAAGACCTTGTTTCTGTGAAATAATGAATGCAAAGTATGTACGAAATTATGGAAATGAAACTTGACACGTGTACAAGCAAATGAGCATGGTTAGGCTCATGAATTACTCTATGAAATGGCTATGAATTCTTGCTATTGACTTTTACTTTATATGCTTTAATGGTTGGACTAGTTGTATTTGGCTTACTAAGTTCTTTATAGCTTACTCTGTGTTATTTCTGTCTGTTTTACAGTTATCGTAGCTACTGAAGGCTCGGGGATAGTCAAGGATTGTCATCATGCTATCGAACTTATTTTGGTACTTTTGAAAGTGTAAATATTTTTAAATATGGCATGTATAGGCTAGAATGTCTATGTATTTAAGCTTTGATATGTATATATGTAATGCCATGAAAGTTGGCTAGCAAATGGTATGTTTGTACTTAGTTTTGATGAATGGTTTGTGATGCCAAATTGTGTATACTTGTAATGGTTATATGGCCTTGTATGTGATGGTCATTTTGAAATGTGCCAAGTTGAGGAAATGGTACGTTTAAGCATGAGTTAGAAGGTGCCATAAGTGAGCTATGAAAATAGCATTTTTGCATCTTGTTGTTATAAGATTTTTAATGTGTTTTGGTATGGGTTTGAATAGGTTATTGAATGATGATGATTTAGTTATAATGAATCATGTTTTGAGCATGGAATTGGCTGAAAGTTTTGGTATAAATTTTGTTTAATATTGCTTGTAGGAATGACCCAAAAAAGGGTGGCAAGTTGGCTTAAAGCAAGCCTGCATTGTGCCATATGGTCAGGGAACACGGGCGTGCTTTGTGCTTGTATGCAAAGTAGTTACCTCTTAAGAACACATGGTTAAGACACATGGGCATGTCATATGGCTATGGGCTTAAGTCAGTAGCTAGCTAAATATCACACGGCCATGGCACACGGCCGTGTCTGTTGGCTGTGTGTAAAAGTCAGTATATATACTCTATTTTGGCACGGATGGATCACATGGGTGTGTCTAGTGCCCGTGTAAGGCACATGGCCTGGTCACACGGGCGTGTGACCTCAACAAAATTGAATTTTTTTTTAAGTTCTAAATATTTTGAATATGTTCGGTTTAATCCCGACCTTTTCTAAAAGTATGTCTTGGGTCTTGGAGACCTCCATAAGGGATGAATTGTTGATTTGCTTATGCATACTTATTATGTGATCTGTGATTCTGTATTGATCTGTAATGCTCTGTTCGTCTGGTAATGCCCCTTACCTATTCCAGCGACGATTACAGGATAGAGGTGTTACATTTTACTGGTATCAGAGCTATGGTTTAGTCGGTTCTAGGACTACTATAGCGTATGTGAGTCTAGCTATACATGCCATATATCTAAAACAACAATAGTGTGATGAATCCTGACATTGAAATGTGCTTTTATATAGCAAATGGATGCCGATAGTGCTGTAGCTGACGATGTTGAAAGCAATGCGCCTGCTCCCGCGCAAGGGACGGTGGAAGCTGATTCTTTATCGACTACGAGTAGCCAAGATGATGAGGCTAAACAAGCCTTTTATCAGATGATGAATGATTGATTCACCCAATATATTAGTACCAATTCGTCTGTACAACAACCTCTACCCCCGGTTAATCCTCTTCAAACTTCTGATATGCCATGAGTGAATCCGGTACAGTTGAGTAAACCACCAGTTGATATGATTAGAAAGTATGGGGCTGAAGAGTTCCGAGCTACAATGAATGATGATGCTTAAAGAGCCAAATTCTGGTTAGAGAATACAATACGAGTGTTTGATGAAATGTCTCTGAATTCTGAGGAATGTGTAAAATGTGCCGTTTCACTTCTGAGAGATACGACGTACCACTGGTGGAAAACTTTAATATTTGTGGTTCCGAGTGAACGGGTTACTTGGGATTTCAGAAGAAATACATTAGTCAGAGATTCATCGATCAAAAATGTAAAGAGTTTCTCGAGCTTAAACAAGGCCGTATGTCTGTTACTGAATAGGAACGTGAATTTGTGAGATTGAGCCAGTATGCTCGGGAATGCATATCAAATGAAGCAAAAATGTGCAAAAGGTTTGAAGATGGACTGAACGAAGATATCCGTCTGTTAGTTGGGATTTTGGAGATTAAAGAAATGGTAGAGCTCGTTGAATGAGCTTGTAAAGCTGAAGAATTAAGTAAAGAGAAAAGAAAAGTTGATTTTGAAGCTAGAGATGTTAGAAAAAGATCTTCGAGTAGATCATTTTAGTCTGTGTCAAAGAAATTCTGAGATGATCATAGACGTTCAAAGGCTGATGTAGGACATTCGAATCGAGATCGAGCTAGATCGCATTCGAATTTCAGAACTTCTGCTACTTCTGTTGCAAGTGTCGGGAATGTTCAATCTGAGAAACCTGAATGTAAACACTATGGTAAAAGACATCCAGGAAATTGTAGATTGAATGACCGAGCCCATTTTCGATATGGATCTCTGGACCATTTTGTAAGAGATTGTTGTAAACCTGCTGAGTAAGAGAATGTACAGAATCTGAGACCGAGCAACACCTCAGCTAGAGGTAGACCTTCCAAAAATACGGGAAATAAAAGTGGTGGTAAAAGAGCTACTAGGGATACTATTGTTAGATCTAAGGCCAGAGCACCTGCCAGAGCCTATGCTATCCGAGCTCGTGAGGAAGCCTCGTCTCTAGACGTGATTACTGGTACTTTTAGTCTTTATGATACTTCTGTGGTTGCATTGATAGACCTTGGATCAACGCATTCTTATATCTGTATGAATTTAGTGCACAGTAAGACTTTGCCTGTGGAGTTTCCTGAATTCGTAATTAGAGTATCGAACCTCTTAGGCAAAAGTGTCTTGGTTGATAAAGTCTGTAAGAATTTTTTGTTATTGATTTGAGATATCTATTTTCCTGCTGATCTGATGCTTTTGCCTTTCGACGAATTTGATATAATTATGGGAATGGACTGGTTAACATTGCACAATGCTATTGTGAATTGCAAACGAAAAGTCATTGATTTAAGGTGTAAGAATGATGAGATAATTCAAATTGAGTCTAGTGATCTGAATGGACTGCCAGCTGTGATATCTGCAATGAAAGCATGGAAATATGTGAAGAAAGGTTGTGAAGCCTACTTAGCTTATGTGTTAGATTTGAAAGTGAATGATAAGAAAGTTGAATCTGTACCTGTTGTCTGTGAGTTCCCTGATATGTTTCTTGAAGAACTTCTGAGATTACCTCTAGTTAGAGAAGTAGAATTTGGCATTGAATTAGTATCTGGTACTACTCCAATTTCGATAGCTCTATATAGAATGGCTCCGACCGAACTAAAAGAACTAAAGTTTCAGTTACAAGAATTGACCGATCGAGGATTTGCTAAATCGAGCTTTTCACCATGGGATGCTCCTGTTCTATTTGTGAAAAAGAAAGATGGTACAATGAGAATGTGTATTGATTACCGTCAGCTGAACAAAGTGACTATAAAGAACAAATATCCTTTGCCCAGAATTGATGACTTAATCGATTAGTTAAAAGGTACTACTGTGTTTTCAAAGATAGATCTGAGATAGAGTTACTATCAGTTCCGAGTAAAGGACTCTGACATTTCGAAAACTGCTTTCAGAACTAGGTACGGCATTATGAATTTTTAGTTATGGCTCTTGGATTAACGAATGCACTTGATGTCTTTATGGATTTAATGAATAGAATTTTTAGACCGTATCTAGATCAATTTGCTGTTGTATTCATTGATGATATATTGATTTATTCACATGATGAAACTGAGCATGCTGAGCATTTGAGAATAGTGCTATAGACTCTGCGAGATAAACAGTTGAATGCAAAGTTCACTAAATGTGAGTTTTGGTTGCGAGAAGTTGGTTTCTTGGGTCATATTGTATCATCATCTGGTATCTGAGTTGATTTGAACAAAATTTCTGCTATTCTGGATTGAAAGTCTCCGAGAAATGTTTCTAAAGTCTGCAGTTTTCTGGGACTTGCCTGTTACTACAGAGATTTGTAAAAGATTTCTCTGTGATAACAACTCCGTTGACAAAGTTAAACAACTCCGTTGACAAAGTTACTTTAGAAAGATATGAAATTTGAGTGGTCTGAAAAGTGTCAGAAAAGTTTTGATCAGTTAAAAGCTTTGCTAATTGAAGCTTCCATACTTGTGCAACCTGAATCAGGTAAAGAATTCGTTGTTTACATTTATGCTTCGTTGAACGGACTCGGTTGTGTTCTAATGTAAGATGGAAAAGTTGTTGCTTATGCTTCGAGACAGTTGAAGCCGCATGAAAAGAACTATCTGACACACGACCTCGAGTTAGCTGCTATTGTGTTTGCCTTGAAGATATGGTGTCACTATCTGTTTGGTGAGAAATGTCACGTGTTTTCTGATCATAAAAGTCTGAAGTATTTAATGACGGAAAAAGATTTGAATCTACTACAAAGAAGATGGTTAGAACTGTTAAAAGATTACGAGCTGGATATCGATTATCATCCGAGCAAAGCAAATGTGGTAGCGGATGCTCTGAGTTGGAAATCATTGTCTGCGTTGAGTGCGATGAATGCTCATTTAGCACTGTCTGATGATGTCTTGGTTTGTGCCGAATTGAAAGCAAAACCTTTGTTTATACAACAGATCTGCGAGACTCAGAAGTTTGACAATGAATTAATAGCAAAACGAGCTCAGTGTGATTATGAATTTTGAGTTGATGTTGATTATTGTTTGAGATTCATAAATAGACTTTGTGTTCCGAGAAATACTGAGTTAATTCGGACGATTTTGAGTGAAGCTCACAGTAGTAGATTTTCTGTACATCCAGGAAGTAGGAAAATGTATAACAATTCGAAACAACTATACTGGCGGTCGGTAATGAAAAGAGATATTTCTGACTTTGTTTCGAGATGTTTAATCTGTCAGCAAGTTAAAGCTGAGCATCAGGTGCCATCTGGTTTGTTACAACCGATTATGATTCCTAAGTGGAAGTGTGATCGAGTAACCATGGATTTTGTTTCGGGTTTGCCCCTGTCTCCGAGAAAGAAAGATGCAATTTGGGTTGTAGTTGATCGTTTGACAAAATCAGCTCATTTTATTTCGATTCATCTGATTACTCACTCGATAAATTAGCTGAGTTATATATTTTAATATTGTGAGATTGCATGGTGTGCCATTGTCTATTGTGTCTGATAGAGATCCGCGATTCACTTTGCGTTTTTGGAAGAAATTGCAAGAGGCTTTGGGCACAAAATTGCACTTCAGTACTGCTTTTCACTAGCAGACGGATGGTCAATCCGAGCGGATTATTTAGATACTCGAGGATATGTTGAGATGTTGCATTCTTGAGTTTGAAGGTACGTGGGAACAATACTTACCTTTGATTGAATTTGCTTATAATAAAAGTTTTCAGTCGAGCATTAAAATGGCACCATACGAAGCTTTATACGATCGCAAATTCTGTACACCTTTGTATTGGACAGAGCTTAGAGAAAATAAGATTCACGGGGTAGATTTGATAAAAGAAACCGAATAGAAAGTGAAAGTGATCCGAGATAATTTGAAAGCAGCTTCTAAGAGTCAGAAATCATATGCAGATTTGAAAAGAAAAAGTATTGAATTTAAGATCGACGAAAAAGTATTTTTGAAAGTATCTCTATGGAAGAAAGTGCTTCGGTTTGGTAGAAAAGGCAAAATGAGTCTGAGGTTCATCGACCCGTATGAGATTGTTGAACGTATTGGGCTGGTAGCATATAGATTGTGGTTGCCAACGGAGTTAGAAAAGATATACAATATGTTTCATGTATCGATGCTTCGACGGTACAGATATGATCCTTCGCATATAATTTCCCCGTTTAATATTAAAATCCAATCTGATATGACTTAAGAATAAAAGCCGATCCGTATCTTAGCTCGTGAGGTTAACGAATTGTGAAAAAAGAAATTTTCGTTAGTAAAAGTATTGTGGCATTGACATGGCATTGAAGAGGCCATGTGGGAGACTGAAGATTCAATGAGACAGCAATATCCAAATTTGTTTAACAGTAAGATTTTCGGGAACAAAAACCCTAAGGGGGGAGAATTGTAACAGCCCGGTTTAGACCCTAGTCGGAATAGTGGTTTTGGGACCACAAATTTGAGTCTGAAAATTATTTTAAAATTATTTTCTGTGCCCATGATGACTGAATTTGCATCTGAGAAATTTCTGTGATTTAATTTGTTTGTTTCCGTACTGAATATTGAAAAAGGACCTAATCGCGAAAAAGGTGAAAGCTGTATGCTAGTTGTTAAAAGTGCCTATTCGATTTGGCTTCTTAAAGTGGGAGTCCTTATTGAATAATTAGACCATTATTTTTGGTTAGTGGAAGAGTTAGTTTGGCATATATGAAATTATGTATTATTATAAAGGGTGAATGGGTAAATAGTATATTAAAAGGTAATAAATAAAAACAAAACATAAATGGCCATGCAAAATTTACCTCTTGGCTGATTATGGAGGAGAAAAAGAAGCCATTGAAGCTTCAAAGTATTCGGCCATTGCATGAGTGAATAGGTTAGTCTATTTTGTTTGGTTTTTGATAATTTCTACGTTTCTGTGATTGTTGCTTCATGTTCTACCGAGCCCATGTCTGAATTTATGTTTCTGTTAATGATTTCATGAAATGATATTGTTGATATCATGAGTTTTGTGATGTTTCTGGATGAATTATGAAGGCTTGGTAGATGATTTATAAGTTTTGTCTTTGAATTTTTGATGAAATTGAGCTATTTGGGCTAAATAGTGAAAATGATGTATTGGAGGACAAAAATGTGAAATAAACATGTTGTGTGGGCTTATATAGAAGCCATGAAAATTCGGCTAGCCCTTGTTGCAAAGAGATTTTGCATATTTGTGATTTTATGCAAATAAGACTAAATTGTCAAAGTGTGAAAATGTAAGGGCTGAAATGCAAAGTGCCCTAAATGTGTGTATATGGATTGAATTGAATGAAATGAATGATTGAATGGTTGAATTTTAATTGTATTAGATCAAGAACAAAGGAAATCAGACTTAGATCGAAGGAAGTCCAAAATAGTAAAATAGTAGACTCGTTTTCGTCTGATATTTGTACGAGGTAAGTCAAAATAAAATTACGTGTTAAATTGATTAAATGTTGTATATACTAGTTATAATCTGTATTAGACGGCTGTAAGAGCCTGATGAATGAATTCCGAGTAAATTCCGATAATATACTAGTATCTAAAAAGCTCTGTATGTTTCTAAAGGAACTTTGACATCGATCTGAGATATCGTGTAAGATCGTGTCTAGGATACAGGCCTCGATTTGAGATTTAGGTGTAAGACCATGTCTGGGACGTTGGCATCGTATCTGATTTTGTGTAAGACCCAGTCTGGGACAGAGGCATCGATACTGAATTACATGTAAGACCACGTCTGGGACGTCGGCATTGTACCCATTATTGAGTATCTATATCATTTCTTAACCGTCTGATGATGAAGTACAAGATATGGGAAAGAATATATGAAATGTATAATCTATACAGGTACGTTTATATCGTACTAAATTTCTGAATATGAAAGACTCTATTTCTGTGAAATAATGAATGCAAAGTATGTACGAAATCATGGAAATGAAACATGACATGTATACAAGCAAATGAGCATGGTTAGGCTCATGAATTACTCTGTGAAATGGCTATGAATTCTTGCTGTTGACTTTTACTTTATATGCATTAATAGTTAGACTAGTTGTATTTGGCTTACTAAGCTCTTTGTAGCTTACCATGTGTGATTTCTGTCTATTTTACAGTTATCGTAGCTACTGAAGGCTCGGGGATAGTTGAGGATTGTAACCATACTATCGAACTTATTTTGGTACTTTTGAAAGTGTAAATATTTTTAAGTATGGCATGTATAGGCTAGAATGTCTATGTATTTAAGCTTTGATATGTATATATGTAATGCCATGAGAGTTGGCTAGCAAATGGTATGTTTGTACTTAGTTTTGGTAAATGGTTTGTGATGCCAAATTGTGTATACTTGTAATGGTTATATGGCCTTATATGTGATAGTATTATGAAATGTGCCAAGTTGAGGAAATGGTAAGTTTAAGCATGAGTTAGAAGGTGCCATAAGTTTGGCATATTGTTGTAACAAGATTTTTAATGTGTTTTGGTATGGGTTTGAATAGGTTATTGAATGATGATGATTTAGTTATAATGAATTATGTTTTGAGCATGGAATTGACTGAAA
Source organism: Gossypium arboreum (assembly GCF_025698485.1). NCBI lineage: Eukaryota > Viridiplantae > Streptophyta > Magnoliopsida > Malvales > Malvaceae > Gossypium > Gossypium arboreum. Next base: position 93,105,645 of record NC_069071.1, on the reverse strand, counting down.
ATTTTGGTATAAATGTTGTTTAATATTGCTTGTAGGAATGACCCAAAAAGGGGTGACAAGTTGGCTTAAACCAAGCCTGCATTGTGGCACATGGTCAGGGAACACGGGTGTGATTTGAGCCGTGTATGCAAAGCAGTAACCTCTTAAGAACACACGGTTAAGACACATGGGCGTGTCATATGGCCGTGGGCTTAAGTTAGTAGCCAGCTAAGTATCACATGGCCATGGCACACGGCCGTGTCTGTTGGCCGTGTGTAAAAGTCAGTATATATACTCTGTTTTGGCACGGCTGGATCACATGAGTGTGTCTGGTGCCCGTGTAAGGCACACGACCTAGTCACATGGGCGTGTGACCTTAACAGAATTGAAATTTTTATGTGTTTGGTTTAGTCCTGACCTTTTCTAAAAATATGTCTTGGGTCTTGGAGACCTCCATAAGGGATGAATTGTTGATTTGCTTATGCATAATTATTATGTGATATCTGTGATTCTTTATTTGTAATGTTTTGTTCGTCTGGTAATGCCCTTTACCTATTCCGGCGACGGTTACGGGATAGGGGTGTTACATTAAGAAACCAAACGCATCAAACATTCTAACAACACCCTCAAACATTAGTTTGCAAATTCAAGTTATTGAATAAAATTGCTTGCGATATTAAAAGTATTAGAGTGATAGCAAGTAATACCTTTCGTCCGATTCAATCATCAGTTCTAAGTTATGGGATATTATATCCGTTTTTGGAGCAACTACCATCAAATATACAACAATTTTAAACATTCAAACATACATTCATGCTATAAACACATTTAAATAAGATACACAATCAATGACGAGTCTCAATCGAGCTTACAAAAGCTCTTTTGATGACCCGAGCAAAAAATAGGACTAAACTGAAAAGTTTCTAAATGTGATAGGATGGTATTGCAATATCCATGTCTTGGTATCACGATGTCGAAGATAGTATCCAAACTTTAAAACATATCGGGTAGGTCTTGCGATATCCAGAGTATGGTATCGCGATACCATATACAGTTCACTAACTCCCCTGTTTTTGCCAAAACCACTACTTTGGTACAAATTTCAAGTCAAACAAACTGTTTTACCTAAATAATGCTTAAAAGCACACTCAAACCTACACAAAAGCCAACCAAAACATCCATTTTACCATTTTCAAAATCAACCAAATCAACATGCCTCAAATTGACACCATATATATCAATTTAACTCATACTAATTCAATCTACTCATCCGTATCTTTTAGCCATTCAATACCATCATTTTACCATATCATTTCATACACAACTTGCCATTTTAATGTCATATATAATATCACACAAGTGAGAAACACATTTATTTGCATATATGAACATTAACATTATATAATTCAAACATTAGCCAAGATCAAACCAAACTATCTGTTCAAACCAAAATATATTTAATTCTTAGAGAATAAAAGTCTCTCTATTTTCGAGTAGAATAATGATATCTAAAAGTCATTTCAATAGCCCAATCGGTGCCACCTATTCATAGAGAGAGAAGGTAGAACACTTGTTGAATTAAATAAGTTTATTTCAACTAGAAAAATGAAATCCTAGAAAATGAAATCCTAGTTCAACTAAGTTGAAGGGGGCGACAACCCTAGTTAATTATACAAGGGTTTGTCGTCCCTTTTATTACATAAGGTGCTTTTGGGCTTCTTCCATATTAGGTCCAAATACAAGTACTTCCCGGGCTTTTAACCCAATACTTTATAATTTGATCCAACCCAATATTTGTTTTTTTATTTCCCAAAAATAAACTTTAATATATATCCAATTACTTTATTTTCTCAACCAAATTCTAATTCCATTACAATCATGATGACTTTACCATAAAAGAATCTATGAGAAAATATATTTAATATTTTCGCATTAAATGATTCACTATGATCAAAAGATTTATTTCCATTTTCAAACTTCATTTATTAGAAAAACATAAATTTATTTTTCAAGTCATTTTCATTTTCATTTCATTTTGGTGAAAACAACATTCATTTCCTAATGATTTCATTTCCCCATTTTCATTTTCATTTTCATTTTCATTTTGGAGAAAATCATAATCATTTTCAAATGTTTCTTATTTCTCCATTTCACCATTTCACCATTCATTTTTGTTCATTTTATTCAAAAGCAATTCATTTCTAGTTTCAACCAGCTAGCGGAGGGACCAATTGGATATATTCAATTGAGGCTCAAATGATTTTTAATTAAGTTCTAGCTTTTTCCCTATTAATTATAAACTCATTTAATCACAAAGTTATTCCATTATAGTATCGTGACTGAGCTCTCCCCAATGGCATACCATTACAAAAGCAACTCGTTCAATACTCGTCCAATGACCTTGCTATAAGTGTGTTACCTTCATAGGATATCCTTAATCTATTTGGAATAATATTAATTCTACCAATATGATCTTATCTCAGCTCATGATAACCGTTACATATTCCTTTACAAAAATTCAATCACTATCAAATAGTGACCAAGTTACTCATCACAAGGATGAACGACCCATGACCAAGTTTACTTTTCATCAACCATGTAATGCTAATGAGAAGATATCATTTACCCATGACTTGGGCTATGAATTTCACTGTTGTGAATGACGCTGCATACGGTAGAATTCGTACACCCAATGCACTAGCTTTTGTTTCCTTATCTATTCGAACTCAAGCTTTTACTTATATCAAAGTGTATGAGTCACGCATACATAGTCCATCATCCACTTAGGATTTATGTATGCCAAACTATAAACATCACAAGTGAATAAATCCATAAATAGATTCAGGATATATTATTCTTAGGTCCAGTATGATGTAATGTGAATCCAGCCAGTCACATCTATATCTCTATTCTCTAAGAGTCATCCGCTCCGATACCTAAGACAAAGCATCTCCCCAATTGGACTTGATAGATGACATATTAGTCTTTCAATTGGTTTGCTCATTTCTTATTAGACTAAGGACATGCTGTGGTTCATCAACATAAGTTGTCTTTCCATATTATGACTCGACCATGTAATACCGCTTAGTATTAGATTAAACATTAGACAACCAATTAGCAACATTTGTTTCCATTTTGCTTTGCGTGCAAAAATCATATTAGGATAAACATACAAAGTATAAATGTAATCAATGAATTTTTTTATTAACCAATCTATTAAAAAAATACAAGTTTACAAATGAATATACTACACTTAGAACACCAGATCCAACAATTGTCTCGTTTCCATTCAGCAATGATAGACTCTTATCTCTAAGATCTTTTGTCTCCTTGAACCCCTATAAAGAAACACATATGTGATTAGTGGCTCCAAATCAATGATTAAGTGGTCTATTGAATCTTCCACTAAACAAGCTTCTATCATAAAGAGTTTCATGCCATTGCCTTTGGTGCCAGATATTCCTTCCGCTCTTTACCGTTTGCCTTGAAATGCCCTTTCTTACTGTAGAAGAAGTATTTAGACTTAAATAACTCTTTAAACTTTCTAGTTCTCTTTGTTTCCACTTATGGTGGCCTAGAGACCTTAGTCTTGTTTTTCTTAGCATGTTTTCTCTTCTGTGGAAGAAGTGATAGCTATATTCGCTTATGCTCATTAAACCAGTTGATCGCCATTCAACATCAACTCATAAGATTGTAACTCCTACATGAGTTGTGTAACCGTCAGGGTCTTGTTCACAAGGTTATCTGTAGCCCGAAAGCCTACAAAATCCTTGGGCAATTTGTTCAATATCATCTTAATATGAGTGTTCTAGTCTAAATTGGCCTCATTATTCGCGTCCTCGACAAAGTATCCAATAAGAGTAATCATGTGATCTTTGATCGGAGTGTTGGAATTTTGTCAAGCTAAGGTAGTTTGACCGAAGTGTTTTGGTCTAGTTTGTCTAAAATCATTTTATTAGCCTTACTTCTCTCTAGTTGCTTTTAAAAGGTGTTGGTCATGCTTACCAACATATAACAATGAGTTATCTCATCAAACTCCTCCCAATGTTTTCTAGCCTTAACTTGAGTGGCCAGAAGGCATTTACTATCAAGAACTATTTTAAGTTTCTCATAGTTTAGGACAATTATTAGAATTTTTTTCCATTCCTTATAGTTATTTCTATTCAGTTTGTTTTCATTGAGTATGTTTAATAAGAGAGTAGGTGCTATTTTCGAACTAAAAATAAAACATTCATTCATCAATATCCTTGTATTAAGCAAATATTTGAAAAACTTTTACAACATTATGATATACTTTAAGATAATACATGCGTCTTACATTAAACATTGAAAACATATGTAAGTTGTTAAAATGATAATTCCTACACCCATTGAATCAAGCCATCATGGGGTGATCATGATCAACTAGTAAAAACATGGATTTCCATCTAATCAATACATGAACCAAATTTCTTAGGCATTCATACGTACTAATAATTTTTTAATGTTTGGCCATCATTCTAACTTAAATAGAGTTTTGTGGGGAGTTACTTAACTATAAGATCTTGAGTGCATAACTATCAACTCAACACTTGTCGCATCATGTATAACAAATGAGTCATTATGAGATATCCCACTGAGTAACATGCTGTGACTAGTTTTCCTCTTTGAAGATAAAACTTCTTGTTACATTGCATGATAATACCTGCCATAGAGTTCAATCTGTGACAGCCCTAATTTGACCCTAGTCGGAATGTGGTTTCGGAATCACAAAACCGAGTCATAAAATTTAGTTAAAATTTTATTTGCATACCTTATATGTGTGGTAGTACTTGTATAAAAATTTGATGTTTTAATTTTTATCTTAGGAATGTGAATCTTGCTTGAAAGGATTTAGTTGAGAGACTTAGAAAATTTTGATAGGTAAATAAGTAAGGACCAAATAGTATTGAAATATGAAAATTTGGGTTTGCATGTCAAAATGCCCAAATTATGTTGAGTGGCCGGCCAAGCATGGCTTCATTCTTCCAAGATTATGTTGTTTATTATTTAATATTGGTAAGTAATTAAAATAGAGGAGTAATAAAGATTAATAATAAGAAAATGAACAAAAAAAGGGTGTGTTCATCCTTGCTATCCTTTAATAGAAAAACCAAGTAAAAGAAAGAGAGAAAAGCTTTGGAGAAGTTCAGCCATACTTGTATCTAGGTTGAGGTATGTTGAAGTTATTCCTTTAAATTCATGTATATTTTTGGTTGTTAGTTTGAATTCTATCTATCCCATGGTTGGATTTGGGGTTGTTGGAGAGTTGGGATTTGACAAAGAAGCTTAAAAATTTTAGTTGATACCTTGATGCTATTAACATGTTAGTTATATGGATGTGCTAAGTTGCTTGTTATGTTAGCATGAAAGTTGAAGTTGTTAAGTCATTTTGTTGGAGGTGCCGAATTTAGGACTAAGAAGAGAATGAGTATTCGCTAACATAGTTGAAAGGGATGTTGCCGATTTTTAGATTTAGATTATGGGAGTGGCTATAATGGGCATTAAGATGTTGAACTTAAGAAATGTAGTCACATGTGGATTTATATGATATTACAAATAGAGGTGAAGCTATGCTAGATTGGGAAAAAAGTCGATCAAGTGTGCATGAGAAGAATTTAGGTGTTTAGATGATGTTATAGATGACATTGTACATGTATATATATATATTTACCATCAAAGTGAGTATGTAGGTGATGTTGAATCAAATTTTGGTGCACATTCGGTTATGTATATATATATATATACATAAGTATGCCCATTCGTGATGTTACCTTTAATTATGTGTATAATCGACTAAATGGGTAATTAGTAAGAGTGGTTGCCGAATATACGAACATACATATGCATGTGTAATTGAATTATAAATGTTTAGCAAGATGATTAAACTAGTTAATTTATTTATTAAGCCCGAGAAGTTAAAGAAGGGGAATCAAGCAAGGGCAAAGCCAAGGACATCGAGTAGCCGGGTCGGAACCGTCATACCCAACACAAGGTAAGTCCTTAAGCACTTTTTGTGAGAACTCCTTGGATAGATATTTTTCAGAGTGATTCTCCTACTTATTAATATGACCATATGTACAATTTGAGTTAAGTAAATTGCTTTACCATGATGAAACAACATAGGCCACTATGTGTGCAAAATTATGTGGCACTATGTGTGCCGATTGGGAGGTTGAAGCATGAGGGAATCTCAAATGCACTATGTGTGTGATTTACTATGGCACTATGTGTGCGATTTACTATGGCACTATGTGTGCGAACATAATAAGCACTATGTGTGCAACATTCGGTTGTTGATATAAATTGTGCATGAACGAGGTAAGTGATTGAGCTACTAACTAAATATCGAAATTGAGGTTGTGCGGTGTATGCATAAATTTATCTAGTGCATCGTTGTTCCAAACTTGAGGAAATGGATCTAAATCGATTGGGCTGACTTGGCATTTGATTTGATTGAAGGACTTGGCATGAGATCGAACCAAAAATTTAAGAAATTGTAGCATAGTTTGTTATGGTTGGAAAAATTGATTTTGTATTATTTGTTTTTCACTTATGATTATTATTGTTGGACGGTAGAGTAGTGCTTATGACTTACTGAGTTATGTACTCATTTGGTGTGCTTATTTGTTGCTTATTTAGGTTCTTGATCCATTTTGTGTGCTCGGGACCGTCGTCGAAGTCATCACACCGGCTAGCAACTTTTGGTATTTTCTTCTTAGTTGGTCTAGGAGAACATTTCGGCATGTATAGGCTATTATGTTTGTTTGAAATTTGGTATGTAACCTTTTAGCCATGCGAAAATGGCATAAATGTTCGGTTGGATTTGGTTTTATGATGTTTGGTCACAAGTCTTAGTAATTCGGTTTTGGTTGAGTATTGGTTGAGGTCTACTCGATTATTACGCCATATGTCGTGGCTGATTTATTTTCGGTGCTATACTCATGATATGGCTATAGTGTAGTAGGGAGATGGTCGGTGATGATTAGCCTCTGGCATGGCTAGTCATGGTCATAATTGGTGACATGTATGATGAATTATTAGTTAGACCAAGGAAAATCATGAAATAGGCATAGTTCACTCTAGTAACAGATGCAAACAGCAGCAGTGATGTGAGATTGAAAAATCACTAAAAATAGTAGAAATGAAATTAAATAATGAATAAATTATGTAATCGAAGATCGATGAGTCTATTTTCATACGGAAGAAGCGAAATGACCATATGAGCTATATGTTAAGAGATGTTTAAATTCTCGCGAAGCAGGGCTAGAGTGATTTCTGGATCCCCTGTTCTGACTTAGGAAATTTACCATAAATTTTATCGAGATAATTAGAGGTCATACCTTATATGTACAGATTCATCATCGAGTCTAGTTTCATTAGAGACAAACGGTATAGGCATTGAAGCCCTGTACAGGGAGATATTTAAGTTGAAATGCACAGAGGTCAGTATAGTCGAACCTTGAAATAGGGGAGACTTTAATGAATAAACTGTACTAATTGGCTCAACCAAAAATTCTACAAAAATTCTACCATATAGATATATGAGTCTAGTTTCAGGGAAAATTTACAGAATTGGATTTTTAGTTTCAGAACTCAAGATATGATTTTTAAAGTGACTACGATACAGTTAGCCAGCATGCCTGAAAAAAAAAATTTGGGGGAAATAAATGAAGTAAGCTCAGTAACACCTCGTGTTCGATTTTCGGTAACGGCCACGGGATCGGGGTGTTACACAATCCAACTATCATGCGATTACTAGATTATTCTAATTGCTTTAAGGAAATATCCTCAGTGATGTCTACATGACAATCCAACCATGGGGTATATAAATTGCCATGCCATCATAAGAGACCATTGATGGAGGCCGTAGGTCTTGTTTAGAGACCTTCTCCCACTCAATCTTTTAAAAAAATGCAAGGTATTTTATGTCCAATTTCAACATGAATAATCAATATATGCATGACAAGTACATGTGACATTCTTCCCCAAACTATATGGCATGCTTCTCACACATATGCATGAACATACATTCATAGACAAATAAATATCTCATGTTTATCACATAAATAAAAGCATAAAAATTTAAATGACCTTGACTAGCCAATGTTTTCATGATTCCATCCTAGAAAAATAAAAATAAAATTACAAAATTCACCTCAAAGCATACTTTGGGCCCTCTATTTTGCCACCACGAAATTCTGCTGCGGTATTGGTTCATGTTTCTGTCATCTTCATCTTTTCGCCATCGTTTTCGAGTTGTTGCTGCCACAGGCCACCATTGGAATGTCCTGGATAGTCACCGTCAGAATGTCTCGAAACATCACCAGTCACCACCGTCGACCCTTCCCATCGATCACCACCGTCGAACCACTGACAACCTTCTACTGTCGAACCACTATCTGTCTTGTATCAATTTGGCTAGGTCAGGTTTACATCATCTCAATTAGCCTGAATACATCTCAATTGTCTGGGTTCCGTTGAGAAATTTATGTTACAAAATTTCTATATCCGTTTTTGGCTCACATATTTTTTTCTAAAATAATAAAAATTAAACCTTGCATAGAGATGATAGTCCATGATCTAAAATATACATACCTGAAGATATAATAAGTTACACTTAATTTTCTATGAATCACAACTTAGGCAAAATTACTTTATCATACAAAATAATAAAATAATATCATACATTCATTCTTATACATTCCTCTAATCATGCATATAATTACAAAAATGCTATATCTTATCAAAATTAATCAAACATGAAGAAAAGAAAGAATTTTATCTTGGTTTATACTATAATCATAACACAACCTAGCACTTTGATACCAATTGTTGAAAAAAATCTATTTGAAAAATGATTTTCTTACACTGTGGAAATTAAAATTTTTGAAAATCGAGCCAAATTGTGATATTTATAGCAATAAACCCTTTACCAAAATCACAACTGTGTTTTCGACAAGACGGATCCTTGTCGTTCCTAGCTTTCGACAGAATGGCCTTCTCTGCTATTCTCATACCATGAACTGTTTCGAGTGTGGGGTTGAATGATACGAATCAAATATTGAACCAGAAATAGTTTTCATTTCTTTTAATGTAAAAACAAAAATCTCTTTTAAATAGAAACCAACAGAATTGGTATTCCAGAAAATAGATTTAATACTTAGATAAAAACTTTCACTATTTTTAGTCAGAGTAACAATATCTTAAATTTCTATGTTTTTGCCCTACAGGTGCCATCTATTTATATGGAGAAGAAGTAAAACTCTTATTGAATTGTAAAAATTTATTTCAACTAGAAAAATGAACTCCTAGTTTAACTAGTAGTACAAGGGGTGGCAACCCTAGTTAATAATACTAGGGTTTGCCTTCCCTCCCCATTAACATGAGGGCATTTGGGCCTCTCCCATATAGGGTCCAATTAAAAGTACCATATAGGGTCCAATTAAAAGTACTTCTTAGACTTTTAACCCAATACTTTATAATTTGATCCAACCTAATATTTGTTTTTCTATTTTCAAAAAAAAAAAACATCTCAATTAATAAACCAATTAAATAATCTCCCCAACCCAATTCTAATTTCGTTAAAATCATAACGACTTTACCGTAAAAAATTATGAGAAAATATATTTAATATTTCTACATTCAACAGGTTTACTATGTCGAAATTATTTATTTCCATTTTCAAACTTCATTTAATTCGGGAAACATAAATTCATTTCCAGGTCATTTTTATCTTTCTTTTACTTTTTCATTTTAGAGAAAACCACATTCATTTCCAAATGTTTCCATTTTTCCATTTTCATTTTGGAAAAAACCTTGTCATAAGTGTGCTACCCTCACATGATATCCTTAATCTCATTAGGATAATATATGTTCTCCCTATATGGTCCTATTTTACCTCATGGTAACTATTACATCTTCTTTAATGAAAAGTCAATTACTATCAAATAGTAATAAAGTCATTCATCACAAAGACGAATGACCCGTTGCCACATTTACTTTTCATCAACCATGTAATGCCAATGAGATGATATTATTTAACCATGTCTCGAGCTATGAATTTCATTGTTATGAATGACGCTACATATTGCAGAAGTCATATACCCAATGCACCAGCTTTCAGTTCATTATGTGACAGCCCAAAATTGACCCTAGTCGGGAAGTGGTTTCGGGACCGCTAAACCGAGTCACCGAAATGTTTGAATGTAATATTTATTGTCTAGAATATGTAATTATGAATGTGTGAAAATTTCAAGTTCCGATTTAGCCGATTGCATGTGAATTCAGTTAGTAGGACTTGTGTGACACTTTTGAAAAGTGAAAGGCTAATCTATAAGGACCTAATAGTGCATGTAGTCAAAGGGGAGGACTTGCATGTCAAATCCCACCCCCCAAGTTGTAGTGGCCGGCCATGACAAGGAATCATGGGCTAAACATGTCATGAAACATGTTTTGTTGGTGCATTAGGACAATAAACAAATAAGTATGGGTAATAAAGAAAGGAAAAAAAATATGTGTGTGTGAGTGAAACCCCCCCCATTGCCGTGCATTGTGGAAGAGAAAAGAAAAAAAATTGTTCATCCATCTTTTCATTCTCTCTTGACCGAAAATACTAGAGGAAGGAAGGAATTTTGCTTCATGTTTGTTTTGGAAGAGGATTAGGAAGAGGTTGGCTATACTTGCATCAAGATTAAGGTATGTTTGAGGTTGTGCCATGAGATTCATGCATGTTTTTAGTTGCTAGCTTAATGTTCTTGGTAGCCCATGGTTCAAATCTTTGCTATGTCATGGGAATGAAATTCGCCAAAGTAAATGTGGTGTTAATGCCATTGCATGCTAAATATCAAGCTTGATAATGATACATGTGATGGGGGATTGAGGACTCTTAGATTTTCTTTTAGCATTTTTGAATGAGATACTAAGTTCTTTGTTTAATCATGACCAAAATTATGGTGTTGTGATGTATTCGGCCATGGTACATCCATAAGTGTGATTTATGCTCATTGCATGGAAAGTAAGATTTGTGTATTGAAATTTTGTTCATGTTTAGTTACAATCAACTTGAGATTCGGCTCTAGCATAAATATATGTATATACGTTTGCACACGATGTATTGGTATGACATATATGCTATTTCAAGGTGTATATTTGCTTGTGATGATGTCTCGACTATGAAGTAAATGAGAGATGTGTATTGAGCTACGATATGTAATGCGTTAGTAGTAAAATGTATGCTGTTTTTGTATGGTATTAAGTGTATAATTGGCCTCAACATGGACATGTATATTCGGCCACATGAGGGGAAATTGGTGTGCATGCATTCGGTTAGAGGCAAGCATATTGATGCCTATTCTTGGCTTAGAAAATTCGGCTAAGAGGAATATTAACTAATGTGTTGAGTTCGATTCATGATTTTGTACATATGCGACTTTGATGCCTAATGAGTATATATATTGGCTAAGTATCTTGAATTCCTCTTCGATGCTCAAATGATAAAACCAATTTATTTGTTAAATTAAGCTCAAGAGCAAAGGGAGCTAAATCGATAAGGGAAGGAAAAAGTCGTCGGATAGCCGTCGAAATCGTTCGACCACGTCCGAGGTAAGTTCTTGAGTAATAGAGCTTAAATTCGAATTGATTAGATCATGTTTAAAGCAAATTAAAATCATGCTCTTTGTGTGTGGCTATTGAGCCGAAATTGCAAGTGTAAAAAGTGCCTTGTGTTTGAGTTTTGCTATTGAAAATGAAATACTGAATGTGTCATAATTTATTGATAATTGTGCTCGGTTATTGAATGACGTCCGGTCTAAGTCCCGAAGGCTTTGTGCTAAGTGACTATATCGGACTAGGATCCGAAGGCATTCGTATGCGAGTTAATAAATCGGGCTAAGCCGAAGGCATTGTGTAAGTTACTAAACCCGAGTTAAGTCCGAAGGCATTCGTATGCGAGTCGCTATAACCAAGGCTTCGTCCGAAGGCATTTGAGCGAGTCGTTATATCCGGTTAAATTCCGAAGGTACGTGATTCTAGAATAAGCGATCTTGCTGTAAAATTTCAGTTAATGCGCTTGAAAAAAAAATTCCAGCAATGAGGTATGTTCATATGAGCTTGAATTAGTTGATTCCTTGAATAATATTCGCTCGATCGAGTAATGAGTTTCGGTATTTGACTAAGGTGATCCCTTATGTATGAACATAGGGGTTGGAATGTGAAATGAGTATGATATTGAGAATTTGTGCATATGAAATTATCCGTTAGCTTTATGAATGCTATGCTTTTGTTGTGCTGGAATTTCTTGCTCAAACTTACTAAGCATAAATTGCTTACTCCGTTTTCTCTGTTTCTCTATTTTATAGATTTTGCTCGTTAGCTATCGGATTCGGGATCATTGAAGTCGAAGTCATCCACACTATCAAAGCCTCCATTTTGGTATAATTTTGGTTGAACTTTGAAATGGCATGTATAGGACTACCCTTTTGTTGAAGGTCATGTACCTTTCGGTTTGTGTAAACTTGGATAGCCATGCGAAAATGGCTTATATCGTTTTTAGTATAGTACTATAATCGTTTGTATGTCGATCATTATGAGGTATGGAATTGTTTTGAAATGATTAGCCATTGGAATGGTTAATCATGATCACACTTTGTGCTATGTATGCAAAAAGGGGCAATTGAATCATGGAAATCATGAAACAGGTAAAGCCTACCTTAAAGACAGATGCTGACTACAGTAGTGATGTGGATGGGAAAAATCACTAAAAATAGTAGGAATGGTATTAAATAGTGAATAAACTATGTAAATGAACCTTGATGAGTCTACTTTCATATGGAAGAAACGAAATGGTCATAGGAGTTACATGTTAAGAGATATTAAAGTTCTCGTGAAACAGGGCCAGAACGGTTTCTGGATCCCCTGTTCCGACTTTGGAAATTCATTGTAAATTAACCAGAGATAATTAGGAGTCATGCCATATATGTATAGATTCCTCTCTGAGTCTAGTTTCTATAGAAATAAACGGCATCAGTATTAAAGCCCTGTACAAGGAGATATTCAATTCGTAACGCACAAAGGTCAGTGTAGTCGAACCCTGGGATAGGGGAGACTTTAACAAATAAACTGTACCAATTGGCTCGACCAAAAATTCTAGAAAAAAATATGTAGATGGAAATATGAGTCTAGTTTCAGGGAAAAAACAAATTTTCGAGCTCTGAAACTCAAGATATGATTTTTAAGGCGACAGTGATGCAATAACCGACTTGTGCAGAAATTTCTAAATGGATTTGTGAAAATAGTTAAGTCTGTGTGCACCTTGTGTTCGATTCGTAAGCGGACTCTGAGTGGGTGTTACAATTTTATTGGTATCGAGCTACGGTTTAGTCGATTCTAGGACTACCGTAATGCGTTTGGGTCTAGCTATACATGCCATTTTATGTGATTATTTGATAGTGTGGTGATTTCGACGTTTGAATTTGTGTTTATTATAGTAATGGATCCGATCCCAACCGAAGCGATAGGCGATGATGTGGAGAGTGTGGCGCTGCTGCTGCACAAGGGACGGCGCGGCGGACTCTCAACTTGTTGCTAACAATCCGAATGATGAGGCTAGGCAAGCCTTTTATAGCGTGATGAATGATTGGTTCAACCAATACATTTGAACTAATACGGTACATTCCACAACCTCCATTCCCAACAAACACACCCCATACCTACAATGCCTCCGAGAATCGACCAAATAAGGTCGAATAAGCCCCAATTGATAGAATCCGAAAACATGGGGCTACTAAATTTAAAGCTACGGATAGCGACGATGCCGAGCAAGCTGAATTTTGGTTGGACAGCACTATCAAGATTTTCGATGAGCTATCTTGTACACCGATGAATGCCTAAAGTGTGCTATCTCCTTGCTACGTGATTACGCCTACTATTGGTGGAGCACTCGACTTGTTGTGCCACGAGCAAGTAAATTGGGAGTTTTTCCAAAGCGAGTTTGGAAAAAGTATATCGATCGAGATTTGTTGATCAAAAGCGAAAGGAATTTCTTGAGCTTAAGCAAGGTTCTATGTCGATTCATCGATTACGGCGAAGATTTGTTAGACTTAGTAGATACGCCGGGAATGTGTTTCGTCCGAGGTCTGTCATGTGTAAATGCTTCGAGGATGGGCTGAATGAAGACATAAAATGTTCGTTGGCATTCTTGAAATACGAGAGTTCGTAGTACTTGTTGAGCGAGCTTGTAAAGTCAAGAGCTTAGAAAAGAAAAACAAAAAGTTGATGTGGGGCGGAGAGTTTGAAAAAGATCCTCGAGAAAGTCTCTTCAACATGCATCGAAGAAATTTAGAGATGATATGGGCCGGTCTAAAGGCACTTCGGGCCTTTTTAGACGAGATCGTGATCGACCCCCTGTGGGTACACGAGGCACTTTGGTCGCCAGTGTTGGGAATGAATGTCGAGACGAGCGAAGTGTCGACATTGTGGCAAATGGCATTACGGAAGTGAGGTTCTGTGACCGCTCTGTTACAAGTGCGGACGATCGACCACTTTATTAAAGATTGCCCGAGGTTGTCTGAACAGAATACAAATCAGAGTGGGAAACCAGGTGCTACCACTGCTCGAGGTAGACCATCTGGAAATGCGGGCAATGCTAGTGGTGGTCAGAGAGGATCTAGAGATGTTACGACCCAATCCGAGGCTCGCGCTCCTACTAGGGCTTATGCTATAGGCGCACGTGAGGATGCTTCCTCGCCAGATGTTATTACCGGTACTTTCACTCTCTTTGATACCAATGTGATTGCTTTGATTGACCCGGGTTCTACTCATTGTTATATATGCGAAACCTTAGCATCCAGTAAGACTTTACCTATTGAGTCTACTGAGTTCGTAATTCGGGTGTCAAATACCTTGGGTCGTTACGTGTTGGTCGACAAAGTGTGTAAGAAATGTCCCCTAGTAATTCGAGGTTCCTGTTTTCCGGCGGACTTGATGCTTTTGCCATTCGATGAATTTGATGTTATTCTTGGGTTGGATTGGTTGACCGTGCATGATGCGGTTGTGAATTGCAAAAGCAAGACTATTGATTTGAGGTGCGCAAATAACGAGATGATCCGAGTTGAGACTACTGAGACTTAAAGGGTTGCCGTTGTAATATCATCAATGTTGGCCCAAAATATGTAAGAAAGGGTGCGAAGCATACCTTGCATATGTACTTGATGATAAGGAGTTAGAAATAAAACCGAATCTGTGCGGTGGTTTGTGAATACCGGATGTTTTTCCGAAGAATTATCGGGTTTGCCACTGTTCGGAGATAGAGTTTGGCATTGAGCTTGTACAGGACCACACCGATTTCGATAGCTCCATATCGTATAGCACCAACGGAATTAAAGGAGTTGAAAGCTCGGTTGCAAGAGTTGGTGGATAGAGGCTTTGCTCGCTTCGAGTTTTTCACCTTGGGGTGCACCGGTGTTGTTTGTGAAAAGAAGGACGGAACCATGAGGTTGTGCATCGACTATCGTCGACAATAAAGTGACAATAAAGAACAAGTATCCGTATACGTATCGATGATTTGTTCGATCAAGCGAAGAAGCCTCGGTGTTCTCAAAAATAGATTTGAGATCGGACTATTATCGATTCTTAATTCGAGATTCGGACATACCCAAAAGCGCCTTGAGCGAGATATGGTCACTACGAGTTCTTAGTGATGCCGTTTGGGCTCACTAATGCCCTACGGTATTTATGGATTTGATGAATCGGATCTTGAGACCATATTTGGATCGGTTTGTAGTTGTGTTCATTGACGACATCTTGGTCTATTCAAGAGATGAGACCGAACATGCGAGCACCGAGATTAGTGTTGCAAATTTTACGGGATAAGCGGTTATATGCTAAGTTCACAAGTGTGAGTTACGGTTAGAGAGGTTAGCTTCTTGGGTCATGTGGTATCTGCGCCGGTATTCGAGTCGACCGAGTAAAATTTCAGCCATACTTAACTGGAAGCCTCAGAAATATTCTGAGGTTCGGAGCTTTTTGGGACTTGCTTAGGTTACTACCGACGGTTTATAAAAGGATTCTCGATGATAGCCACACCCATGTAAACCGCTTGAGAAAGATGTCAAGTTTGAATGGACGGAAAAGTGTCGAAAAGTTTCGACCAATTGAAAACTCATTTGTGGAAGCTCCAAGACTAGTACTGATTTAGAATATGGCAAAGAGTTTGTCATCTATAGTGACGCTTCCCTACTTGGGTTAGGTTGCGTATTGATGCAAGAGGGTCGAGTTGTGGCCTATGCGTCGAGACAATTAAAGGCACATGAGAAAAATTATCCGACCCACGATCTCGAATTGGCTACCATCGTATTCGCCTTAAAGATATGGTGACATTACTTATTTGGTGAGAAGTGCCATGTGTATTCGGATCACAAAAGTCTCAAATATTTGATGACTCAAAGAGACTTAAATCTGCGACAAAGACGTTGGCTCGAGTTGTTAAAAGATTATGAGCTGGTCATTGATTATCACCCGGGAAAGGCTAATGTGGTTGCGGACGCCTTAAGCCGAAAATCACTGTTTGCTTTACGAGCTATGAATGTACACTTGTCTATTTTACCCGAAAATGTGTTAATAGCCGAATTAAAGGCCAAACCATTGTTGACTCATCAAATTCGTGAAGCTCAGAAGATTGACGATGAGTTGGTTGCAAAACGGGCTGAGTGTGTTTCGAACAAGGAATCGGAGTTTCAAATTGATGATGACGATTGTTTGAGGTTCAGAAGTCGTCTGTGTGTTCCAAAGAATTCAGAACTTATTTCGATAATTCTGAACGAAGGCCATTGTAGCCGGATGGCAATCCACCCGGGGAGTACGAAGATGTACAACGATTTGAAACGTCGATTTTGGTGGCATGGTATGAAACGAGACATCTCGACTTTGTTTGAGATGTTTAATATGTCAACAAGTGAAAGCGGAACATCAAGTGCCTTGAGGATTACTTGACCGATTACGATACCCGAGTGGAAATGGGATCGAGTCACAATGGACTTTGTGTCCGGACTGCCATTGTCAGCAAGTAAGAAGGATGCGATCTGGGTTGTTGTTGATAGACTGACTAAGTCGGCTCACTTTATCCCTGTGCGTACGGATTTTTCATTGGATAAACTAGCTGAATTATCGTTTCTCGATTGTGAGATTACACAGGTACCAATTTCATTGTGTCGGATAGAGATCGAGATTCACTTGCGATTTTAGAAGAAATTGCAAGAAGCTTTGGGTACCAAGTTGCATTTCAAAGACCGCTTTCACCCCAAACCGATGGTCAATCCGGCGGATAATTCGGATACTTGAGGATATGTTGAGATGTTGCATCCTCGAGTTCGAGTGGTTCATGGGAGCAGTACTTACCTTTGATTGAATTCGCACAACAATAGTTTTCAATCAAGTATTAAGATGGCGCCTTACGAGGCCTTATGCGGCGTAAATGCCGTACACCATTGTTTTGGACCGAGCTCGGTGAGAACAAAATTTTTGGATTGGATTTGATTAAAGATCTTTGAGCAGAAAGTAAAAGTAATCCGTGAAAATCTGAAGATAGCCTCCGATCATCAGAAGTTGTACGCGGATCTGAAACGAAAAGACATTGAGTATCAAGTGGGAGATAAAGTGTTTCTTAAAGTTTCGCCTTGGAAAAAGATACTTAGATTTGGCCGTAAAGGCAAATTGAGCCCGAGGTTCATCAGGCCATATGAGATATCCGAACGAGTCGGTCAGTTGCGTATCGTTTGATTTTACCCCCTGAACTTGAAAAGATTCACAACGTCTTTCATGTTTCGATGCTTCGGCGCTATAGATCTAATCCGTCGCACGTAATTAGTCCATCAGAGGTTGAAATTCAATCCGATATGAGTTATGAAGAAGAACCGATTCGTATCCTAGCTCGTGAAGTGAAGGAGTTGCGAAACAAAAAGGGTTCCGTTAGTAAAAGTGTTATGGCTCAAACACGGGATGAAAGAAGCTACTTGGGAACCCGAGAGCTCTATGAAAGAGCGTTACCCAAACCTATTCACTGGTAGGATTTTCGGGGACGAAAATTTCTTAAGTGGGGGAGAGTTGTGATAGCCCAAAATTGACCCTAGTCGGGAAGTGGTTTCGGGACCGCTAAACCGAGTCACCGAAATGTTTGAATGTAATATTTATTGTCTAGAATATGTAATTATGAATGTGTGAAAATTTCAAGTTCCGATTTAGCCGATTGCATGTGAATTCAGTTAGTAGGACTTGTGTGACACTTTTGAAAAGTGAAAGGCTAATCTATAAGGACCTAATAGTGCATGTAGTCAAAGGGAGGACTTGCATGTCAAATCCCCCAAGTTGTAGTGGCCGGCCATGACAAGGAATCATGGGCTAAACATGTCATGAAACATGTTTTGTTGGTGCATTAGGGAGAAACAATAAACAAATAAGTATGGGTAATAAAGAAAGAAAAAAAAATGTGTGTGTGAGTGAAACCCCCATTGCAGTGCATTGTGGAAGAGAAAAGAAAAAATTGTTCATCCATCTTTTCATTCTCTCTTGACCGAAAATACTAGAGGAAGGAAGGAATTTTGCTTCATGTTTGTTTTGGAAGAGGATTAGGAAGAGGTTGGCTATACTTGCATCAAGATTAAGGTATGTTTGAGGTTGTGCCATGAGATTCATGCATGTTTTAGTTGCTAGCTTGATGTTCTTGGTAGCCCATGGTTCAAATCTTTACTATGTCATGGGAATGAAATTCGCCAAAGTAAATGTGGTGTTAATGCCATTGCATGCTAAATATCAAGCTTGATAATGATACATGTGATGGGGATTGAGGACTCTTAGATTTTCTTTTAGCATTTTGAATGAGATACTAAGTTCTTTGTTTAATCATGACCAAAATTATGGTGTTGTGATGTATTGGCCATGGTACATCCATAAGTGTGATTTATGCTCATTGCATGGAAAGTAAGATTTGTGTATTGAAATTTTGTTCATGTTTAGTTACAATCAACTTGAGATTTGGCTCTAGCATATATATATGTATATACATTTGCACACGATGTATTGGTATGACATATATGCTATTTCAAGGTGTATATTTGCTTGTGATGATGTCTCGATTATGAAGTAAATGAGAGATGTGTATTGAGCTACGATATGTAATGCGTTAGTAGTAAAATGTATGCTGTTTTGTGTGGTATTAAGTGTATAATTGGCCTCAACATGGACATGTATATTCGGCCACATGAGGGGAAATTGGTGTGCATGCATTCGGTTAGAGGCAAGCATATTGATGCCTATTCTTGGCTTAGAAAATTCGCTAAGAGGAATATTAACTAATGTGTTGAGTTCGATTCATGATTTCGTACATATGCGACTTTGATGCCTAATGAGTATATATATTGGCTAAGTATCTTGAATTCCTCTTCGATGCTCAAATGATAAAACCAATTTATTTGTTAAATTAAGCTCAAGAGCAAAGGGAGCTAAATCCGATAAGGGAAGGAAAAAGTCGTCGGATAGTCGTTAAATCGTTCGACCACGTCCGAGGTAAGTTCTTGAGTAATAGAGCTTAAATTCGAATTGATTAGATCATGTTTAAAGCAAATTAAAATCATGCTCTTTGTGTGTGGCTATTGAGCCGAAATTGCAAGTGTAAAAAGTGCCTTGTGTTTGAGTTTTGCTATTGAAAATGAAATACTGAATGTGTCATAATTTATTGATAATTGTGCTCGGTTATTGAATGATGTCGGGCTAAGTCCCGAAGGCTTTGTGCTAAGTGACTATATTCGGACTAGGATCCGAAGGCATTCGATGCGAGTTAATAAATCCGGGCTAAGCCGGAAGGCATTGTGCAAGTTACTAAACCGGGTTAAGTCCCGAAGGCATTCGTGCGAAGTCGCTATAACCGGCTTCGTCCCGAAGGCATTTGAGCGAGTCGTTATATCCGGTTAAATTCCGAAGGTACGTGATTCTAGAATAAGCGATCTTGCTGTAAAATTTCAGTTAATGCGCTTGAAAAAAATTCCAGCAATGAGGTATGTTCATATGAGCTTGAATTAGTTGATTCCCTTCGAATAATATTCGCTCAGTCGAGTAATGAGTTTCCGGTATTTGACTAAGGTGATCCCTTATGTATGAACATAGGGGTTGGAATGTGAAATGAGTATGATATTGAGAATTTGTGCATATGAAATTATCCGTTAGCTTTATGAATGCTATGCTTTTGTTGTGCTGGAATTTCTTGCTCAAACTTACTAAGCATAAATTGCTTACTCCGTTTTCTCTTTCTCTCTTTTATAGATTTTGCTCGTTAGCTATCGGATTCGGGATCATTGAAGTCGAAGTCATCCACACTATCAAAGCCTCCATTTTGGTATAATTTTGGTTGAACTTTGAAATGGCATGTATAGGACTACCCTTTTGTTGAAGGTCATGTACCTTTCGGTTTTGTGTAAACTTGGATAGCCATGCGAAAATGGCTTATATCGTTTTTAGTATAGTACTATAATCGTTTGTATGTCGATCATTATGAGGTATGGAATTGTTTTGAAATGATTAGCCATTGGAATGGTTAATCATGATCACACTTTGTGCTATGTATGCAAAAAGGGCAATTGAATCATGGAAATCATGAAACAGTAAAGCCTACCTTAAAGACAGATGCTGACTGCAGCAGTGATGTGGATGTGAAAATCACTAAAAATAGTAGGAATGGTATTAAATAGTGAATAAATTATGTAAATGAACCTTGATGAGTCTACTTTCATATGGAAGAAACGAAACGGTCATAGGAGTTACATGTTAAGAGATATTAAAGTTCTCGTGAAACAGGGCCAGAACGGTTTCTGGATCCCTGTTCCGACTTTGGAAATTCATTGTAAATTAACCAGAGATAATTAGGAGTCATGCCATATATGTATAGATTCCTCTCTGAGTCTAGTTTCTATAGAAATAAACGGCATCAGTATTAAAGCCCTGTACAAGGAGATATTCAATTCGTAACGCACAAAGGTCAGTGTAGTCGAACCCTGGGATAGGGGAGACTTTAACAAATAAACTGTACCAATTGGCTCGACCAAAAATTCTAGAAAAAAATCTGTAGATGGAAATATGAGTCTAGTTTCAGGGAAAAAACAAATTTTCGAGCTCTGAAACTCAAGATATGATTTTTCAGGCGACAGTGATGCAGTAACTAGCTTGTTTGGAAATTTCTAAATGGACTGTGAAAATAGTTAAGTCTGTGTGCACCTTGTGTTCGATTCCGGTAACGGACTCGGGTACGGGGTGTTACACATTATCTATTTGAACTCAGGCTTTTACTTATGTCAAAGTATACGAGTCACACATACATATTCTGTCATCCACTTAGGATTTAGGTATACTACACTATGAACGTCACAAGTTAATAAATCCATAAATAGATTTACGATCTATTCTTTTTGGGTTAGGTCCGATGTACTGTGACTCTAGTCAATCACATCTATGTCTCTATCTTTTAGGAGTCATCTACTTTGATGCCCAAGACAAAACATCTCCCCAATTGTGCTTGATAGACGACATATTAGTCTTTTAATGTTTGCTCATTTTCGATTAAACTAGGGACGTGTTTATGTTCGTCTACTAAGATAAGTTGTCTTTTCATATTACAATTCGACCATGTAATACTGCTTAGTATTAGTTTAAACATTAGACAACCAGTGAGCCAATATTTGTTTCTATTTTGCTTTGTATGCAAAAACCACATGAGGACAATCATACAAAGTATATTAATGTAATTCATGGATTGTTTTATTAACCAATCTGCTCGAAAAAATTACAAGTGTACATAGATGAAAATACTACAATTAAGGCACAAAATCCAATATTAGTTTCATAGTTTTAGATAGATTTTAGGGATTCCAACTTTCTTCTTTATTCTTTTCAATTTCAGAGCTAAGCAATTTCCAATTTTCATTCTTTCTGTTCTTTTACTTTATTTTCACATGTATTTTATTCTGGATTGCCAATCATAAGTTTACATGGATTTATATTGCTACCCAATCGAGTTCAAGCTTTAGATTGTTTGGATCATCGAGCATCTTTTAATCTTTTCATTATTTTGATGTTTTGCAAACTGATTAGGTTATTTACATTTAGAATGGGTTGTAACTGATTTCGTAGGGAGATCGGTTATTTGAAGTGGGTGTTATTAGTTTAAAGTTAGGGTTCAAATGTAACACCCGAAATTGGCCCTAGAAGTATTGGGCTTTGAGCAAGGAAGCGATTAGGAGACTGCTCATAAATATGTTAGTTAAGCAAGAAAGTGGAACAAATTTCATGTTTGCTTTATTGGCTAAGTGATTTGGGTGTGGTTGGGAATGTTTGAGAAGCCTGGGCTCAAGTTTGGGCTTTTGCAAAAATTTTAGTTTTTCCCTTTAGGTGAACCTTGGCTTTAGCTTGTAGGCCTTATAAATATTTGTGGGTAAAATGTGTCACAAAAAGAGCTCATGGTGCAGTGGTAGGTGGCGTGTGGAGTTCTCTTGAGGTCAAAGGTTCAAGTCGTGGCAAGGTAAGAAGAGTATTTATTTTGCTCTCTTGCCATGTGAGAGGTAGAGGTTGATTGAAACTTTATTGATGGAAGTTTGAACTGGTCAAGGAGTGGATAATGGAGGAAATCATGGAGAAGATAAAAGAGGATTTTTAGGAGGAAATTGTGGATAAAATCAAGGGAGGTGGAGGTGTGGGAGAGAA
Organism: Gossypium arboreum; assembly: GCF_025698485.1. Classification (NCBI taxonomy): domain Eukaryota; kingdom Viridiplantae; phylum Streptophyta; class Magnoliopsida; order Malvales; family Malvaceae; genus Gossypium; species Gossypium arboreum. The sequence continues at coordinate 93,082,908 of NC_069071.1, read as the reverse complement.
GTGTGCCGGTTTTGGAAAGTATAGCATTCAGGAATTTCAGTTTGGAGAAGTGAGTGTTTTTTTTCGGGTTTGTAACATTTTGGAATTTTTCTTTTGTTCTCTAGAGGCCGATTAGTGCAAAAGAGTTTATGTTAGTGCCTTTTGCCCTTTGCAGGTTTCGGTTGTACACTCTTCTTCAAGTTTCCCGACTCTCATCTTTTTGCCTCTTCTACTTTCCTCATTCTAAAACTGTTTCTTTTTCTTTCTCTTTAAATCGAGTACATACCTCCTCCCTTACTCAAACTCTATCATTTTATTTTTATTTTTATAGCCTGGAGACTATGGCCGATTTAATTATTCTTCTTCTCCTTCCTTTCTCAATTGATTTCTCTCTGGACCGATTGTTTTAAACTCTTTTTCCCTTTCAATAGTTTTAGTTTTGACAAGTTTTTGTCTTGGCCGATTACTGTTTGGTTTCTCTATGAAAGCAATTCTTTTCCCTTTCTTTTCTTTAGGCTATCGTTTTACCTGGGGTTGTTGCCGGAGGTTGGGGATTATTGCTAAGTTTAGAACGCTCCCTTGTTCTATGTTATTGTCGACATTCCATCGTACTTTTACCCCCACTGTGCTAAAATTGCTCTTTTGCCTTCTCTACTAACTTTGAATTTTATTCGGTTCTACATTTCACGACTTCAGTCAGTATGTGTTTCGCTATGGATCAATTATTTTCATAAATATATGTTAATAGGAGGTTCGATTCGTTTGCAGTTTTTAATCAAGGAGTGGGTAATCGCTCTTGATCAACAGTTAGGTACGAATATTCGTGAGCTCAAGCAAGGTAGGTGGCTGTGGTTTAAGTGACTAAGTATATTGATTAAGGCTGGTTATATTCCTATTGACATGCGATTAATCATGTGTTGTGAATGGATATAGGTTTTGGTACTCGAGGACTATTCATATTATTTTCTCAAACAGGTGTGTAACTGTGCACCAAAATCTGTCATTGTCAAGAAGTCGGAAAAGGTGTGTAACCACACCCTTCTTTACTGTAAATAGGCAAAATCCGAAATGCCGAAGTGCCGAAACTTCGGCATTTGAGGCCTCACGAGCGTGCGATCGCTCATGGGGTAAACCGAGCCCACAAATCATGGACGATAAACTGTAAAGGCCACCACAAGCATTTTCGTGGGCTTGGGCTATTGTGGGCCACGTTGGGACGAAATAGGCTGTAGGGCCCAATGGGCTCGTGGGCCCCATACAGATTAAATTTGCGGTAAGTGATAAATATGGGATTGGGCTATTAAGTCACATAGCCGTAACTAAATTTGGGCTAAATGGGCCACACGAGTTTGTGGGCCTACTTGGGCTAAGTAATTGGCCTTGGGCCCACTTACACCGTTACGATCATTTAGGTTATCTATGTCATTCGAGGCGATTGTAGACCTTCAGAGAGGTTTTTATTTGACCATAGTACCCCTGTAAGGTAAAATGACCGTAATACCCCTGTAGGGTAAAATAACCGTAATGCCCCTATAGGGTAAAATAACCGTAATGCCCCTCTTCTCTAGGGTAAAATGACCGTAATACCCCTGTAGGGTAAAATAACCGTAATACCCCTCTTGGGTAAAATGACTGTAATGCCTCTATAGGGTAAAATGACCGTAATGTCCTTGTAGGGTAAAATGACCGTAATACCCCTGAAAGGTAAAATGACCATAATGCCCCTGTAGGGTAAAATGACCATAATACCCCTGTATGGTAAAATGATGATTATGCCCTTATGTTCTGTATGACTAATGTGCTTATGATTTACATATATGATTGTGCTGAGTATGACTTTGCATACACGTAATATTTATGACATGACATACTACATGGGGTTGGGATTTTGATATGGAGGAAGTACTGTACTGGTGACTATATCACATTCACTGTTACTAGTGGCTATGCCACAATTACTGATACTGGTGGCTTTGCCACATTTACTATTTCTGGCAGCTATAATGCATTATTATTATTGGCAGCTTTGCTGCGATATCGGTGTGCTAGCTGGGTGGGTCTATTAATATCCCCACATCGTGTGTTGCTTGGTACGGGTGGTGTGCTGGCGGGATTTGGGTGGGATGCATAATGGCATTACACTGTACTGATACTGCATTGGACTTAGGCCCACACTGTTACTTTATAGGGCTAAGGCCCAGATTGTACTGATACTGAATAAGGCTCAGGCCCAGACTGTGTTATTCACTATTTGTTTATTATTGGGATTACACACTGAGTTTTCATAAACTCAGCCTTTCTTTTAACTGTACAGGTAATCCTCAGCCTTAGACGTTTTGGAGCCGCGAGGGACTCAGAGGTGGCCACACGATTGCTGACGTTCTACTTTCGACTCTATTTATTTTAAAATTCATATTAGATTTTTGATTATGTAATAAGGCCATTTGTGGGTTTAAGTTTTAATTGGGCTTTTTTTTCTTATATTAAACTTCTAGTTTAGGTAAAGATGAGTTTTTAAAACAATTATTGTTTTCGTTTTAAACTTCATCAACTTAAAAAGTTTCTGCGTCTTTAAATCAATTTAATATAACTGTAACATCCCGAAATAGGGCCTAAACAGAATAGTGGTTGCGAAACCACAAATTCAAGGTAGAAAAATTTAATTTATTTGTAGTGAACAGAGGTCAGAGCAGCCAAACACTAAAACAGGGGAAACTTTAACTAATAAACTTTACTAATTGGCTAGACCAAAAATTCTGAAAAAAATTTAGTAAGAAGATATATGAGTCTAGTTTCAGATAAAATTTACGGATTTGGATTTTGAGTTTCGTAACTCGAGTTATGATTTATTTAGTGACTATGACGCAAATGGACAGTTTATTTATGAAAGATGAAATAAATTGTTTTGATTTGTTTAAGTGATCGAAAAATTTTTATTGATTCCGGTTTGTTCCCGAACTATTTTAATTTCATGTTTTAGGGTCTTGAGGACCCTTTTTAAGGACATATTGAATTAATGAAACTAAATTAATTTTAAAAGCAAATTTTTATGCCTGAATTAGTAAGCTAAGTCAGGTAACGGCTCGTGCTCGACTCCGGCGATGATCTCGGGTAAGGGGTATTACAATAACACTGATGGTTAATAAGGTAAACGTTGTGATGAGAACTTTTGTTAAATAATAGTAAAAGGATTTAAACTCAGTAACAGATTTTTACTGAAAAGATCAATTTTCAAAAAGGACTTCGATGTGACACGTCAGATTCGGCCATAACGTCTTGGCCGGGTTTGGGGTGTAACATTTAGTGGTATCAGAGTCAAGTTACAAAACTCGGCTATGGAATGGGTTTTGAAAATATTAAGAAATTTTGGGAAAACTATGCTTGAAATATTTTTTGGAAGGTTTCCCAATGTGGCACACCGAGTCTCCGGCGCCGAATCTGTAAGTTCTTCTTTTACTGTAGATTGCTTAAACTAAAAGGTAGTACTGAGGGACTACTATAGGTAGTAGGACTATACTGAAACTCTAGTGGACTGAGACTATTGAAGATGGAAAAATGTAGTAAAATCTTATTCTACAAAAACAAACTCCATTTACTGTCGTTCATAACACATTCATTAACAATTACTGAAATTAAAAATTGAGATATAAGACTTTTAAACAGATAATTCGTTATTGACATGAGCACTAGAGGTACTCGCGGAAGGGGTACATGTGGCCACGGTAGAGGCTGAGGAAGTGTTAGGGCTGGGTCTTCAGCATCGGGTCACATGCCTGCTAGGGAGGCATCAGCTTCACCAAAACATGACATGGTTCAGGAGACGGAAGTCAGGATAAGTCCGCCATCTTCGGGTAGTGATTACCAAGACCTTGGTACTAAGGCACTAACCTAGTTAGTAAGGGAAGTGCTGGAGAAAGTTAAGGAGATTGGTGAAACACTCCGGGATAGGTGTGTGGACTATAAGAAGAAGAGAGATCATAGTTCTCTTGGGCTGGAGCCTTGTTCTGTGAATCATGTTAAAATATGTTCGAACTTTTAGACTTGTGAGCATTGCAGAAGGCGCCATCTGGGTGAATGCTGGAGGAAGTCAGGAGCATGTCTCAGATGCAGGTCTAAGAAACATCGGGCTCGGGATTGCCAAGTCACCTTTAAGTTAGGTATGTTTTGTTTAAGTGTGATGATTTGAACATAGAAATTGTATGCGTGTAATGTCTATCTGCTCCAGTGGGTAAGTGTTTTAGGTGTGTGTAAGAGGTTCCAAGTTCAAGTTAAAGTGTGTTAGTGTCATTAGGATCAGAGGGCGCAGTAGGAGCGTAGTGGTGTAGCCTGGATGGTGCAACTATTTTGATAGTTGGAAATTTCGAGGACGAAATTTCTTTAAGGAGGGGTGAAATGCAACGCCCCAAAATTGGGCCTAAAAGTATTAGGCTTTGAGCACGGGAGCGGTTAGGAGACTGCTCATACATATGTTAGTTAAGCAAGAAAGTGGCACAAATTTCATGTTTTCTTTATTGGCTAAGTGATTTGGGTGTGGTTAGGAGTGTTTAAGAAGCCTGGGTTCAAGTCTGGGCTTTTGCAAAAATTTTAGTTTTTCCCCTTAAGTGAACATTGGCTTTAGCTTGTAGGCCTTATAAATATTTGTGGGTAAAATGTGTCACAAAAAGAGCTTGTGATGTAGTGGTAGGTGGCGTGCGGAGTTCTCTTGAGGTCAAAGGTTCAAGTCGTGGCAAGGTAAGAAGAATATTTATTTTGCTCTCTTGCCATGTGAGAAGTATAGGTTGATTGAAACTCTGTTGAGGGAAGTTTGAACTGGTTAAGGAGTGGTTTATGGAAGAAATCATAAAGAAGATAAAGGAGGATTTTTAGGAGGAAATTGTGGAGAAAATCAAGGGAGGTAGAGGTGTGGGAGAAAAGTGTGCCAATTTCGGAAAGTAAAGCACTCAAGAATTTTGGTTTGGAGAAGTGAGTGTTTTTATTTTTGGGTTTGTAACATTTTGGGATTTTTTTTTTGTTCTCTAGAGGCCGATTAGTGCAAAAACGTTTATGATAGTGCCTTTTCCCTTTTGTTGGTTTCAATTGCACACACTTTTTCAAGTTTCTTGACTCTTATATTTTTGCCTCTTCTACTCTCCTCCTTCTAAAACTATTTCTTTTTCTTTCTCTTTAAACCGAGTACATACTTCCTCCCTTACTCAAACTCTATCGTTTTTATTTTTATTTTTGTAGCCTTGAGACTATGACCGATTTAATTATTCTTCTTCTCCTTCCTTTCCCAATTGCTTTCTCTCTGGACCAATTGTTTTAAACCCTTTTTCCTTTTCAATAGTTTCGACTTTGACAAGTTTTTCTTTTGGCCGATTATTGTTTGGTTCCTCTGTGAAAGCAATTCTTTTCCCGTCCTTTTCTTTAGGTTCTCATTTTAACTGGGGTTGCTGCTAGAGGTTGGGGATTATTTCTAAGTTTAGAAAGCTCCCTTGTTCTCTGTTATTACCGATATTCCATCGTACTTTTACCCCCCACTGTGTCAAAATTGCTCTTTTTCCATCTCTGCTAACTTTGAATTCTATTCGGTTCTATGTTTCATGACTTCGATGAGTATGTGTTTTGCTATGGATCAATTATTTTCATAAATATATGTTAATAGGAGGTTCGATTCGTTTGCAATTTTTAATCAAGGAGTGGGTAATCGCTCTTGATCAATAGTTAGGTGCAAATATTCGTTAGCTCAAGCAAGGTAGGTGGCTGTGGTTTAAGTGACTAAGTATATTGATTAAGGCTGGTTGTATTCTTATTGACATGCGATTAATCATGTGTTGTGAATGGATCTAGGTTTTGGTACTCAGGGACTATTTGCATTATTTTGGCAAATAGGTGTGTAACTGTGCACCAAAATCTGTCATTGTAAAGAAGTCAGAAAATATGTGTAACCACACCCTTCCTTACTGTATATCGGCAAAAGCCGAAAAGCCGAAGTTCCAAAACTTCGGCATTTGAGGCCTCACGAGTGTGCAATCGCTCATGGGGTAAATCGAGACCACAAATCATGGGCGATGGACTGTAAAGGCTACCACGAGCATTTTCGTGGGCTTGGGCTGTAATGGGCTATGTTGGGTCGAAATGGGCCGTGTGGGTCTAATAGGTTCGTGGGCCCCATATAGATTAAATCTGCAGTAAGTGATAAATATTGGACTAGGCTATTGGGTCACATAGTCGTAACTGAATTTGGGTTAAATGGGCCACACGAGCGTGTTGGCCCACTTGGGCCAAGTAATGGGCCTTGGGCCTATTTACACCGTTATAATCATTTAGGTTATCTATGTCATTCGAGGCGACTGTAGACCTTCGGAGAGGTCGTTATTTGACCGTAATACCTCTATAGGGTAAAATGACCATAATACCTCTATAGGGTAAAATGACCGTAATGCCCTTGTAGGTTAAAATGACCGTAATGGCCTTATAGGGCAAAATGACCGTAATGCCCCTGTAGGGTAAAATGACTGTAATGCCCCTGTAGGGTAAAATGACCGTAATGCCCTTCTCTTCTAAGGTAAAATGATCGTAATACCCTTGTAGGGTAAAATGATCGTAATACCCTTGTAGGGTAAAATGACCGTAATACCCGTTTGGGTAAAATGACCCTAATGACCCTATAGGGTAAAATGTCCATAATGCCCCTATAAGGTAAAATTACCGTAATGCTTCTGTAGGGTAAAATTACCGTAATACCCTTGAAAGGCAAAATGACCGTAATGCCCCTGTAGGGTAAAATGACCGTAATAACCCTGTATGGTAAAATGACGATTATGCTCTTATGTTTCGTATGACTGATGTGCTTATGATTTTCATATATGATTGTACTGAGTATGAATTTGTATACACGTAATATTTATGACATGACATATTGCATGGGGTTGGGATTTTGATATGGAGGAAGTACTATACTGGTGACTATGTTACATTCACTGTTACTGGTAGCTATGCCATAATTATTGATACTGGTGGCTTTGCCGCATTTACTATTTCTGGCAGCTATGTTGCATTATTATTACTGGCAGCTTTGCTATGATATCGGTGTGCTGGCTGGGTAGGTCGATTTATATCTCCACATGGTGTGTTGGTTGGTACAGGTAGTGTGCTGGCTGGATTTGGGTAGGATGCATAATTGCATTACACTGTACGATACTGGATTGGGTTTAGGCCAACACTGTTACTGTATAGGGCTAAGGCCCAGACTGTACTGATACTGAATAAGGCTTTTGGCCCAAACTGTTATCGATCTGGGGTTAGGCCCAGACTGTGTTATTCACTGTTTGTTTGTTATTGGGATTACACATTGAGTTTTCGTAAACTCAGCCTTTTTTTTAACTGTACAGGTAATATTCAGCCTTAGATGGTTTGGAACTGCGAGGGACTCGGAGGTGGCCACACGATTGCTGATGTTCTACTTTTGACTTTATTTATTTTAAAATTCATATTGGGTTTTTGATTATGTAATAAGGCCATTTGTGGGTTTAAGTTTTAATTGGCCTTTTGTTTTCTTATATTAAATCGCTAGTTTAGGTAAAGACGAGTTTTTAAAACATTTGTTTTCTAAAACATGCATTTTAAACTTCATCTACTTAAAAAGCTTCCGCGTCTTTAAATCAATTTAATATAACACTGATGGTTAATAAGGTAAATGTTGTAACGAGAACTTTTGTTAAATAATAATAAAAGGATTTAAACTAAGTAACAGATTTTTACCGAAAAGATCAATTTTCGGAAAACACTTCGATGTGACACACCAGATTTAGCCAAAATGTCTAGTCCGGGTTTGGGGTGTTACATCAAAAATCAATTAATTAGATTAGATTGAATACGCTTACATACTAGAATTGATGACTCTAGGAAGTAATTTAGGTAGATGAGACCAAAAGGGTATTCTAGTTAAAACTAACTCAATGTATTGATTAGTTAATTTAATTATAGGTCGAAAGGTATTTATTAGGTTAATTATTAATTAATTGGTAAAATCCCTAATTTTAGATTAACTGCAACCATGAATATTGCTCAATCTCCTACTTGTTGCTTCTAATAAGTAATTTCGTAATTTTAGTATTTAAATTTAATTCTTTTCTAGTTAAACCGATAATTTTAATAGTAAGCAGTAATATAATCAATAGATTAGTAGCTGCCTAGACTTGGGCCCAGTTTAGCATTACTTCTCAGAAGCACTTTTGGGAGAAAAAACACTTTTGAGATAAAATCATTTCTAAACAATATGTATTTGAGCTTTTCAAAAGTACGTTTGAGATAAAAAAAATGTTTTGCATAAGCACTTTTTTTGGCCAAAAGCAAAAGCAAAAAATTTTAGCTTTCGCTCAACAGTGTTTTTGACCCAAATGTGCTTTTGAGAAGCATTGCTAAATTGGCCCTTAGCTTAGCGCGTTAGTTTTTACTGTTAATTCAATTCATATAGACCTCCATTGGGTATGATCCTTCGAATACTTCCGGTATTTTATTGTAAATTTTTATATTATAATTTAACCTATAAAATTGCAGACACTACACTTATTTATATATTTAATTGCATTATTTTGATCCCCAATGCAAGAAAGTCCGGGTGTGGTCACTTACCTATGAATATGGCTCATGACATGGAAATGCAAACTTAAAATTTATTTCTTTCCTTTCTCAAACAAGCAGTAGAGAAGGAAGAAAATTTATTTCTTTCCTTTCTTAAACAAGCAGTAAAGAAGGAAGAAGATGATGATTCTTCTCCCTTCCTCTTCTTTTTGTATATAAACAACCATTAACTTATAATGAAAACTTAAAATTATTAATATGTATTAGAAAAATCCATTAAAGGAGGATTTCAAGTAAGTGCCCTAAAACCTCAGATCTGTGATGAAATATGAGACGGTGTGACTTTTGTGTTATAAGTGTTGATGTATGATTTCCTTACACTCATGACATATGATTTATGTAAATTTGGATAATATATGTATTATAAACATGATATTGCTATATTGATATTTTGATTTGTATGTGATTCTGAATATTCTGGTTATGATTCGCATGTTAAGCATGCTATTGTTCTACCTATGATTCACATGTTAAGCATACCCTTATTTTTTTATTCTGATTTGCATGTTAAGCATGCCATAGTTATAAATAGTATTGAGATATGATTTGCATGTATAGCATGCCTACTGAAAATTTGTTTTGTATGCCATATCACATGTATGGGGTTGGAATAATGTGATTGGCGGAAGTATCTAGCAATATATCTGTATTATATAATGGCTTGACCACAATATTCATTACCTAGCAATATATCTGCAAACTATCTGGTGGTTGGACCACAATATTCTATTTTTGGCAGCTCGACTGCACTATCTAGTAGCTTGTCCACATTATTGGTGTGTTATTGGATGAACGAGTTTGGGGAAATCATTATGGTGCGTAGCGTTGATGGGTAGGATCTATTTTCTGAAAATTTGCATTAATTTCTGAAAAAGTGTTATATTGACATCGTCACTATGCATTCTGATAAATGTGATTTTGTGACCGAATGTTCTGTATGTTTATGATATTTTTACACTATTGTTGTTATGTGTTAAATTCTGTTATTATAATTTGTAACCCACACTGGGCTTTTTAAGCTCAGCCTGTAACACCCCAAACCCGACCAGACGTTATGGCCGGATCCGACATGTCACATTGAAGTTTTTGAGAAAATCCAAACCTCCTTCAACGACCCTCTTAGTGATTTAAAAGATAGTCTTTGCAAAGTTAATAAAGTGAATGGAAGCTGTGCACTAGGTAGGTATCCGTAACAGAGGAGGTGAGCCATGAAGGCTGCTTAAGTATCAAGCTCTTGATTGGATCCAATCCTAGACATGCCCACAACCATTGCCACACTTTGGTGCGAGGTTAGGTTTTGGGAAAATAAAAATCGCGTTGGAATTTATTTAAGTAGATATTTTGATAACCGATTAATTGTATTGTTGTGTTATTTGAATACAAGTATCATTTTGAAAACGCGCCCTAAGTCTAACCCATTTTGGATTATTATCAGTAAATATAGAGTATAAAATAAAATAATCCCAGAAAAATAATTTAAAATAGCCTTATTACATAAATTAAAAACCCAAAATGAAATCTAATTGCAATTAAAAGAAACAGAAACAGTAGTGTGGCCATCTCCGAGTCCCTCGCAGCTCCAAACCATCTAAGCTTAGGGATTACCTGCACAGTTAGAAACGGGGTGAGTTTACGAAAACTCAGTGTGTAATCCCAATAACAAACAAACAGTGAATAACACAGTATCAATACAATCTAGGCCAAAGCCCTATTCAGTCTCGACATATACTAGGCCAAAGCCTTTCGTTTAACGGTTACTGGTCCGAAGCCTTTTCATAAATCATATCACTGGGCCGAAGCCTTTACTATAAACGGTTTGGCCCATAGGCCCATTTCAATATCATGTGACATACCAATGAATGTATGCAAGCCCATTTAGAGAGACTACTCAACCCACCATCCATTACTCTCCACCCGTACCAACCAAGCGCTCCATGTGGGGAATTACTCAACCCACCCAACCAAACTCTCCACTGGCAGCATAGCTGCTTTATCATATAACTGGAGGCTTAGCCTCTTTTAATAACTGGGGCAAAGCCCTTTTTGCACTTCCTCCATTTATATAAAACCCAACACATGCATATAATAAGTATATCATAGCATATCATGTGCATCTCATAACATATCATGTGCATATCATGTCATATCATGTATAACAATATCTCATGCATCATATTCATAATTAAACCCTAGGGGTAAAATGGTTATTTTACCTAGAGGCAAAATAGTCATTTTTCATATTATAAGGGTAATTTCGTAATTTTACCTAATATCATGAGATTTCCATGTTCATTATCAATTATTAACATTTCTGAGTGTTTAAACAATAGTCTTTAACCCACTTTATCAAATTCAGGCTTTTGGGACCAAAACCCTTAATGGGCCCTACGAATGCCGATTTAGCCCACTAAGCCTACTTAACCCAAATTTTACAACAGTACTAACTGTGTTAACATGCAACTTTTCCAAATTCCATTTTCTATCCATTTTACCCAAATGGGCCCGAAAGCCCATTGGGCCCAATTCCAGCCCATTGGAGCCCCATTTACCATCGGGCACCAAATTGTGCTCTTACCTATTCCATCGATCCAAACACCGATCATATCGTATCTATCGTATCTCTAACCAAATGCAAAATTACAAGTTCCCAAAATGCCAGAATTTTAGCATTTCAGCTTCTCGGCGAATATTAATCTAAGCTACCGTGAGGGTTATTACACACCTGCTATGGGATGAAGTTGAAACGTTTCCAAAATCAATCACCTACGATAACCACCACCTATTAGCACACTCAAACTTAACTAATCCAATATCAATATATGTAAATCCTAAGCACATCAGTCATACGAAACATAAGGGCATATTTGACATTTTACCATACAGGGGTATTATGGTCACTTTACCCTACAGGGGCTTTACGGTCACTTTACCCTATAGGGGCTTTACGGTCTTTTTACCTATTAGGGGTATTTTAGTCATTTCATCCTACAAGGGTGTTTTGGTAAATCTACAAACCAAGGGTATTTCAGTAATTTTGTAAACCAATGGTATTCCTATAATTTTTAGAAAGTGAAGGGTATTTCTGTAATTTTGTAAATCAGGGGTATTTTGGTAATTTTACAAATTGAGGGTATTTCGGTAATTTCACAAACCAGTGGTATTTTGGTAATTTTACAAACTAGGGATATTTTGGTAATTCTACCCTACAGGGGTATTTCAGTAATTTCATAATCGAGGGTAAAACGATAATTCTGTAAATCGAGGATAAAACAGTAATTCTATAAATCAAGGGTAAAATAGTAATTCTATAAATCGAGGGTACTTTGGTAATTTTACAAGTCGAGGGCATTTCAGTAATTGGTAAACTAAAGTATTCTAAACAAGGATAACAATACGAATGGGCCTAAAGCCCATTCTCGGCCCAAATGGGCCCACACGCTCGTGTGACCCTTTTAGCCCAAATCTAGCAACCGATATGAGATTCACCTAGCCTAGTCCAATATTTACTACACAATCAAACAATTTATCGAAGTAGGCCCGTAGGCCTATTGGGCCCACATGGCACCTTTCAGCCCATCACGGCCCGAAGTAGCCATCCTACAGCTAGAGTAGTGAGAAATACACACCTGATAGGAGACTGGAGTTAATCCACGCTCCGAGCACTCTTAGCTGACGCCCAAACCAAACGAGCACGCCATAAAGCAAAAGGGATCAGCCAAGAAAGGTACCCTTACTCTCCTCATGGTTCTCTCTATTTAAATCCAGCTTCGCAACCACTCTTATGTTAACTTCCCGATGTGGGATCCCTTCAACATCAGAGTTTAGATTCAACACCAACTCTTGCCGCCCCCTGTTAGCAAAATAAATGCTCTTTGATTGCCATGAGTTTCGAACCCTGGACCTCATTGCCAACTCTATGACTCCACCTTCCTGCCTCTTATGTGGCGCTACTTTGCCACTAGACCACAAGGCTTTTTTTGTGGCATATTTTATCCCTAATTAATTATAAGGTCTAAAGCCTAAAGTCCAGGTTCCTTTAAAAAAAACCAGAATAAATTGCAAAAGTCATGGCTTGAACCCAGGCTTCCTTACAGCCTTAATGACACCACAACCACTAGACTACATGCTTTCTTGTGTCATTTATTTAACACAATAATTTAAAAGGCCCTCATCCAAGCATCTAGGTTTTTTTTTCACTTAATACCAAAATTTTTGCCAAAACCCAGGTTTGAACCCAAGATTTCTCCAACACTTTTCAGGGCCATTAACCACTAAAGCAGACATTTAATTGTGTCATTTCATTTTAGAATTAAATACCTATATATAACCTCCTTACGGACCCACACTCAAGGCCCAATACTTCTAGGCCCAAATTCGGGGTGTTACACAGCCCTTTAAATTCTAATTTTTTAGATAATAATCGAGTTTAGGATGGGATCGGCTATGGAGGTGCTCTTGGTCATTTTCCAGAAAACTATATTTTTGGTATTCATTATTTTGGGATATGTTTAATGGATTTGGACTTTGGTTTTGGATTTGGACTTTCTTTTGGACTTTGTAGTTATTGTGGTTTTTGGATGGTTTTGCATTACGTACATTTTTAAACTAGTTCTTAAAGGTTTTTTTTTATCAAATAATAATTAAATGATGAATTTTTCACAATTAGGATAATTCAACTCAACGATAGTGTTTTCAAACTCGATACTCTATTTCCAAAACTCAACACTACTTGGTCAAAAATTTAAAGGTTTACAAGTTATATTATATCTACATTTTCAAAATGACGAACAAGATTTTAAATGAATAAATTGTCTGGTGCGATGTTTTAACTGAAAAACTACGTTCTTTAAAAACTATCAATACTTGAATTAAAGAATACTTGAATTAAAGACGATTATTGGGAGAAAATAGTTAAATGGTTTTCTGTGCCAATAACATTGCCAATGTGATCCTCAAGATTTGGCTATAATGTCTAGGCCAGGTTTAGGAGGTTACATTTAGTGATATCAAAGCCCGGTCCAAAAACTCAAATTGTGGTTTATTTTAAAACAAATAATACATGCATATTTTTTAAAAAGGGGTTTGGGGGAAAAATCCATGCCTTAGTTAAATTTTTTTATTCCATTCTGAAAATATGAGACTCCGGAGATGGCCTAGATAAGTACTTCTACCTTATTAAATTTTATTGTGAGATTGTCGAATATTAGAGATTATGAAAATTTAGATTCTGAAAACTATACGTTGAAACTTAGATTCTAAAAACTATAGATACTGATACTATAGTATTGTTACTTTAGAATTGAAACATTCTAAATTGATAATGAAGATCCATTTCTAATTGTCAGATAAAACTGCATAAAACTTAAGAATCTGATAACAAAAGAGTACAAAAGGCGTTTGTACTAGAAGAATGAAAACTCACAGAGAGTAGGGTCTAGAAACCCAAATTAATTCGTCTGCGTCACGAGTGCGTACATTTGTACCCGTGATTGAACTTAAGCTAGTAACTGATCACGTTGAGAACAAGTATACTATAGAGGAGGATCATCAGGAGCCTGTTAACAATGCTGTGTCGCAGGCCATGCTTAGGGTACTAAAGTATAACAACCAGATTTTAGTGAAATTGGAATAGTGGTTTTGGGACCACAAATTCGATGAGTAAATTATTATTTTATTAATATTTAAAGGTTTATGGGATGTTAGTAAGGTCGTATTAAAACTTTGTTAATAAATTTTGATGTTTACATAATTAAATACGTGAAAAGGATTAAATCATAAAAAGTGTAAAAGTTTAGTTCTATTATCTAAAAGGGTCAAATGACTATGAAATTTTAAAGTGAATGGACTTAGATGGTAATTAGACCATTTTTAATGTTAGTGGATATTCGTGGCAAGGTTTTGTTGTAAGAAAAGATGAAATAATGTCATAATCTTTTTATTTCTTCTTCTTGCTTGGCCGAATACACCATTGAAGGGAGAAGAAAGCTTCATTTTGAATTTCATTTGCATGGTATGATTTTTAAAACCGTGTTTAATGATTTTTATGTTTTCAGGGTCATTGTAGCTTAATCTAGCTTGCTCGGGGATCAATTTGCAAAACTGTTAAAGATTTAGGTTGTGCCATGAACGCTTTTGTGTGAATCTTGATGTTTAATGGTAGATTATAAGTCCTTGTTGATAAATAAACAAGCTGTGTTAAGTGATTTTTGATGATTTAGGGACTTATTTGTAAAAATGATAAAAGTTCATGGTAAATTTATCAAATAATGGTTTTTATGGATTGATTAAGGTTCCTAGAGAATTCGGCTAGCATGAGAAGATGATTAAAAAGTATAAATTTCAATTTATGAGGTTAAGGACTAAATTGTGAAAAGTTAAAGTTTTAGGGGCAAAATAGAAATTTTGCAAAATTATGAAATATAGACTGAATTAAATAATAGAGATATTAAATGGATTGCATTTATCTATTTAGATCAAGATAGACCGCGTACGAATTTAGATCGGGGAAAAGCTAAAGCCTCAGATTAGCTCGACTTCGTTTACGCCCTAATTGCCGAGGTATGTTCGTAGTGTTTTGATATGTAAACAAATTTCTTTTTGTGTACTTATATTATAATGCTTTAATTATTGAGTTTTTAGAATAATACCCTAGAATTGCACATACGTGCCCCTGTTTGTACTTCAGTACCCCTGAGTGCACTTTTGTACCCTGATTAAAGTCTTGTAACTCTGAATTGAATAATATATAAATCATAATCAATTATCGTTAGATTAAATGATATATAAATCATAATCAATTATTGTTAGATTAAATGATATACTATGTTCTTACAAAGCTCTATAAGCTTATTCGTTATTGTGGATTGTTTTATAGATCATCATTGTTGACATTTTGGACTGATCAAACTTTCAGCTCACACTGTCTATCGATTTGGTAGTTTTTGTATCTCCTAGGGTAGTGGCATGTATAAACTTATGTAGTTGAATTTGTGGTGTTTGATGAATATGTAAATTATAACTAATGTGTTTGTGTTTTGGTGTTATGTATGCATAATAGGTGTAATGCTTTTTTTAGAAAGTACTTTTGGTCACTTTTGATTATGGATGAGAATGGTTTACTAGTATCATTTGATGGTTTGTGTTATTGAGATACCTTATGTTGAGCGTTTAGTAAGTTCTTGGAACTAGTAGTTGATGAATGGTAAGTGGTAACATATGCATGTTTAGGTAAGCTTTGAATGAATGCATTTGAGGTGCCTTGTATGACATATTGGTTGATTGATTTTGGACTATTGAATTGGTCATTTCGTGTAAGTTTTGGTCATGTTTTGATGTCTTAATTAGGTGTTCAAAAGGCTTATAGGTGTGTAAATAATTTGGTGTTGGCAATGGTTTAATTTTGGGCAAATTCATTTCCACATGGCCTGAGACACGGGCCTGTGACTCAACAGTGTGTGATATGTGGCCTGGCGACACAACCATGTGTCCTCTGTAGGTTTTATAAGATACAAGTCAGGCTGTTAGATGACCTAGTATATGGCCTGGCACATGGGCGTGAGGGGGATCATGTGACCCTACTCAGTGAGTTACATGGGTAAGGACACGGGCTGGGACAAGGCCTTGTGTCCCTAGTTTGAAGGTTACATGGCCTGAGACATGAGCATGTGTCTTAGCTGTGTGACCCCTATAGACAAAATTTTCTAACTTTTTCTTTCACATTCCAAATATTTCCAATGTGGTCCCAGATTGTTTCTAAGGTGTTTTTAGGGCCTCGAGGGCTCAATTAAGGGACAATATGTATGAGAATAAATGTATTTGAATATGATTTCTTTGATGTACGAAATGTATGTCTTAATATTCTGTTTGTATAGTAATACCATGTAACCTTAATCTGGCGATGGATACGGGTTACAACATGTTGCTGGGGCCCAAAGTGGATCTAGAAACCATGGGACTATTGTGGAGAGGCTCCGAACTAACAGAGCTGAGTTGTGTAGGGGCATTGCTAGGACAACCTCTACCATGGTAGAATACTAGCTAGAAGCAGCGGAAAGGATTGTAGATGAAATGGAATGTACCCAGAATAGAAATTGAAGCGTATAGTGTCGCTGCTTAGGAATGAGGCTTACTGTCAGTGGCAAGCTGTTACGAGGGGTACCCAATTCGAGAGGCTGACTTGGGAGTAATTTCTAGAGGCTTTCCAGTATAAGTATGTGGGTAAGCATTACGTTGAGGCTTGTAGACTAGTGTTCATTGAGATCAAATAGAGGAATAGATATGTGGCTGAGTATAAGGTCGATTTTTTGCGGCTAAGTCACTACGCCTAAGGGATGGCCATGACAAAGGAAGACAAGTGTGTAAGATTTGAGAATGGGCTGTGATAATAGCTGAAGGTGCACGTGGCCCCTCTTCAGGAAAGGGTTTTCTAAATGTTAGTGGAGAAAACCAATAAATTGGAGGAAGTAAAGTGTTTGGAATGCGAATCAAAGGATAGAGTTAGAATCCTTGCAAAGAGAGATGTTGGTTCTATTATTCAGGCTTCGCAATCTAATAAGCGAGCCCAAGATGATCAACCTAGAAAGAATGTTGCTACTGCTACTGGTGGTGGGAGAGCCCAATACTGTACCACTGGTAGCATGAGGCATCCAGGAAAATGTTGGAAGAGCTTGGGTGCATGCCTTAGATATGGATATTTGGATTATAAAATCAAGGATTGTCTGCTCCGAAATGAACAGATGCAAGCACCGGATTAGAACTGTGTTCAGAATTAGAGAGTTGGACAGCAACCTCCAATAGGTCAAGGTCCGAATAGAATTGGTAATGTTGGACAGAGATAGAGAACCCACGGTCAGGGTACTAACCAAGCTGACGCTAGATAGCCTGCACTGGTCTATGCAGCTAGACGTAGAGAGGACCAGAACGCCACTAACTTCATAGTAGATAACTTTATTGTTAATTTTGTACCGTATTTTGCTTTGATTGATATTGAATCAACCTATTCATAAGTTTTATGCTTATTGGCAGATAAACTGGGAGTTGAAGTAGAGGATATTGTTAGTAATGTAACTGTACTTAGTTCTTTAGGATAATTTGTTTCTATTCATAAAGTGCATAAGCGGTGTCCATTAGAGATTCAAGAAGAGGTATTTATGACAGACTTGATGGAATTACCCTTCAGTGAATTTGATCTCATTTTGGGAATGAACTCGCTGGTTGAACACTAAATCAGTTTGGACTATACTCCAGAGAGGGTTACATTGAAGACTCGATTTGGGATAGAAATAGTGATGGTTGGGGAGCGTAAAGATTACTTATATAACATGATCTCCACTCTAATGGCTGAAAAGTTGGTATGCAAATGATGCAAGGCATATTTGGTTTACATTCTAGATATGAGTGTCAATGGGTCATTTATTGGGAACATCCATACTGTAAGGGACTATCCCGATGTCTTTCCAGAGGAGTTACTGGGATTATCTCTGGAGCATGAGGTAGAATTTGGTATTGATTTGTTGCTAGTGGAACTTAAGGCACAACCGCAAGAACTTCTACATCGTGGATTTATGAGATTGAGTGTGTCGCTATGGGGAGTCCCAGTTCTATTTGTTAAGAAGAAGGATGGGTCCATGAGGTTATGTATCAATTATCGGTAACTGTACAAGTTGACCATTAAGAATAGATACAGTTTACCGAGGATTGATGATTTATTCGATTAGTTCAGGGGTGCTAAGGTGTTGTCTAAGATTGACTTGAAGTTCAGATATTATCGGTTGAAAGTGAAAGAGACGAACGTTCCTAAGACCGCTTTCAGGACTTAGTATGGTCATGATGAGTTCCTTGTAATGCCTTTTGGTCTTACAAATGCTTCGATGGCTTTTATGGACCTAATGAATCAGGTTTTTTAGCCCTACCTTGACTGGTTTGTTGTTGTAACAGCCCGATTTTGGGTCTAGTCGGAACAGTGGTTTCGGTATCACAAATCTGACATAGAAAAATTTATTTTTATTATATTTTTATGGTCTATAGTTTTATGGAATGATTTCATGAAAATTTCGTTAGAAAATTTTGACGTTTGGGCACTCAATTTAGTAAAAAGGACTAAATTGTAAAAATTACAAAAGTTGAGTTCTACTTGTTAAAGGTGTCCAATTGCTATGAGATTTAAATTAGAGGTCCTTAGTTGGTAATTAGACCATTGGATAAGTTAGTGGAAAAAAAATGGACATGAATAGATGAAATTTCAAAGTTATGCATTAAGGGCATTTTAGTCATTTGGTAAATAAATGAATAAAAAGGGAAAATAAAGCCAAAGTTTTTGTCCATCTTCTTCTCCATGTGCCGAAATTTTGAAGGTCACCATAGCTAGGGTTTGTTCAACTTCCAAGCTTGATTGTAAGTACATCCTAGCCTCGTTTTTAATGCTCTTTACATTTTTGAAGTCATTATCATTCAATCCAGCTATTGCTACCATTAATTTGAGCCATGATTGAGGTCTAGGGTTTGACCTATGTTAGATATTTGTGCATTTTGATTTCTAATGGTAGATTATGCAAGTTTAATGTTAGATAAACAACTTTAACTAGGTTATTTTTGATGAAAATGTCAAAAGGATCTATTTGTAAAAAGACTTCAAAATGTGTGTAAAAGTGTGATTTAATGAAAAATGTGGCCTGTTATAAGCATGTATAGGGTTCAGATAGGCTTGGGTCTTGATGAAATTAAATAGATTTCATTTTACGAGCCTAGGGACCAAAATGTAAATATGGTAAAGTTTAGGGGCAAAAATATAAATTTTCCATAGTATGATTTTTGGACTAAATTGAGTAATGTGGTTAATAAATGAGTTAAAGTTTCTATTATAGATCAAGAGAAACGAGGTTCGGACCTAGATCGGGGGAAAAACAAAGTATTTGACGATTAGGTCCATTTCCACTATTTTTGTACCGAGGTAAGTTCGTATGTAAAAAATACATTATTATTTATGCTTTAATTGCTTTAATATTGTATGAATCATGATTGACTCCTTGGATGTAATCGAAAAAGTTTGACAAGGCAGAAATCCCGGTCGAACCTTAGGAATAGATAGGATACAAATGTCATGACACTAGGGTTTTTTGAGATTACGTGTAAGACCATATCTAGGATATGGCATCGATATGATACTTCGTGTAAGACCATAGTTGGGCTATTGGCATCAATATGAGATCTCATGTAAGACCATATTTGGGATATGGCATTGGTATGGTTCTATGAGTGTAATATTTCCCGAGTATCCTTTTGTATTCCAAGTGGTTCAACTGGAATATAAATGGAAATGGTAATGTTGCGAAAGGCCATGGTATGCTGCAAGATGGTATAGGTATGTATGTAAAACTTATGCTTAATGAGCTCAATATGTGATGAATCCCTCGGTAAGGTTATGATTGTGCAAGTTATGATACTAAGGTTATAATAATATCTATGCCAAGTTGGACTATGAGATTTATAATGACATATATGTTAATTCACTTCATGTTAATTGCATGATAAATGTGTGTTTATGATGCTTATTATTTGCATAGGAACTTACTAAGCTTTAAAGCTTACTCCCTTTCTTTTCCCTTGTTTTATAGTGTCACCAAGCTAGCTCGGGAATCAAAGACTGTCGGAGATCCATTCGTACTATTAACTTAACATTTTGGGTACCAATGATATTAATGTTTTGAGTTATGGCATGTATAGGGACTTGGTCTTCTTGTTATGTGTCGTAATTGATTTGGCCAAATGTGTTGGCTTATGTTGGTTGATAGTTCATTTTGTAAATGACCATTGAAATTGGCTAATATTGGTTTAAGTATATGCATATGACGATGCCTTTCATGGACGTGGAAATTTGTATGGTTTAAGTTGAATAGCATGTGATGGTTGTATGTTATAGATGATAGTGTCTGAATGATGTGTGGATACCTTGTTTGTGGCTGATTGGGTTGAATGTATATGCTTGGGTTGGTATTATATGTTGTTGTGTAGGTTGTGCATGGAAGGGTGACAAAAAGGTTTGGTAAATAGCCTTATTTTTGTCCACACGGGTAGACACACGGGCGTGTGTCTAGGTTGTGTGTGACACACGGCTTGCCCTATGGGCATGTGATTCAGCTGCGTATCCCCTGTACCTTAATTGTTGCAAAATAGAATGCTCAATATTGAACACACGGGTAGAGACATGGGCGTCTGTCTCAGCCGTGTGGATGACACGGCCTCAAACACGAGCGTGTGCCCTGGCTGTGTGAAGTCTGCACCTATTTTATGAAAAATTAGGAAAATTAAATCGACCACACGGCCTAAGCACATGAGCATGTGCCTTGGCTGTGTGAGTTCATTTTGTTCATGGATGACAAACAGAGAGTTACACGGGGTCTGGACATGAGCGTATGTGACCACACGGCTTGCCTGCACAGGTGTGTCCCAAGCCACATAGGCGTGTGACCCCTGTTTGATGAAAAATTTTCTAAGTGTTGGGAAATTTTCCAAAGTTCCCGGTTTAGTCCTGAACCACTGCCAAAGCATGTTTTGGTCCTCGTAGGCTCGTTATAGGGATGGTTTGAATGTATGTGAAAAGTTTCAAATTTGAATAGAAATTTATGTTTCGGTTTTGTATGTTTGCTTACGTTTAAGTTTGGTAATGCCTTGTACCCTATTCCGGCATCGAATACGGGTAAGGGTGTTATAGTGTGGTCTTCATTGATGACATTTTGATCTATTTCAAGTCTGAGGAGGAACATGATGAAAATTTTAAAGTGGTTCTACAGATTCTCCAAGAGAAACAGTTGTATGCCAAACTAAGTAAATGTGAGTTCTGGCTTCTCAAAGTGATGTTTCTGGGACACGTGGTATCGAATAAGGGTATCCATTTCGACCTAAGGAAAATAGAGGCAATCTTGGACTGGAAACAACTTGAAAACATCAGTGAGATTTGAAGTTTCTTAGGTTTGGGAGATTACTATAGAAGGTTTGTGGAGGGATTTTCTTTGGTTGCAGCTCTGTTGACCAAGTTGTTGAGGAAAAGTGTCCTTTTTAAGTGGACTGGAGAGTAGTAGGTGAGTTTTGAAATGCTTTAGTCTATGTTGACTCAAGTACATGTTCTGATTTAGCCAGAATTTGAGAAGGATTATGTGGTATATAGTGATGCGTCTAGAGATTTTGGGACTTATTTGCAAAAATGTTAAAATTTCATGGAAAATTTATGAAATAATGGTTTGTGTGGTTTGACTTAGGTCCCTAGAGAATTCGTCTAGCATGAGAAGAGGATTAAAATGTTTCAATTTAAATTTATGAGCTTAAGGACTAAATTGTAAAAAGTTAAAATTTTAGGGGCAAAATAGTAATTTTGTGAAAATATGACATATGAATTGAATTGAATATTAGAGATATTAAATGGATTGAATTTGTCTATTGAGATCAAGATAGACCACATACGGATTTAGATCGGGGAAAAGCTAAAGGGTCGAATTAGTTTGACTTCGTTTACATCGTAGTTGTTAAGGTAATTTCATAGTGTTTTGATATGTAAACAAATTTCTATTTGTGTACTTATATTATAATGCTTTAATTATTGAGTTTTAAGAAGAATACCCCTGAATTGTACATACGTGCCCCTTTTTGTACTTCTGTACCCCTGAATGCAGTTTTAAAACATGATTAAACTCCGGTAACTCTGAAACGAATAATCTATGAATCATAATCAATTATTGTTAGATTAAATGATATATTGTGTTCTTACTAAGCTCTATAAGCTTATTCGTTCTTGTGGATTGTTTTGTAGATCATTATTGCTGACATTTTGGACAGATCAAACTTTCGGCTCACACTATCCATCGATATTGGTAGTTTTTGTATCTCCTAATGTAACTCCCTTAACCCATATCTATCGCCGGAATAGGGTTGCGGAGCATTACCGAAGTTTACAGTTCAATTACAATTAATTAATGTCATTAACTATTCATTTCTGAAAATCAATTACAATCATTCATAATGTACTTATATGGGTCCTCGATGCCTAAAATACATATTTGAATCGAGTCGAGACTAAATTGGAATAACATAAAATTTTTCACAAAATCTCAAAAATTTTCTTAGGTGCAGGGGACACACGCCCGTATGGCCAGGCCGTGTGGCTCACACAGCCAATGACACACCCGTGTCTCAGGCTGTGTAGGCAGTCGATGTGAGGCACACGACCGTGTCCCATCCCTTGTTCAAATTAGGGTAGCTACTAACTTGGGTCACACGGCCAGCTACACGCCCGTGTGCTAGGCCGTGTGGACAATTTAAATTTTAAAAAAATAGGTGCAGGATAGACAGGGCCATGTCACACGCCTGTGTGCCTGGCCGTGTGACTCACACAGCTGAGATGCACGCCCGTGTCTCTACCTGTATGACCAATTTTGAGCATTCTATTTCTAAATTTTTAAGATGTAGGGGACACACGGCCAAACCACACGCCCGTGCATATGGCCATGTGTCACACATGGTTGAGACACATGCCCGTGTGGACAAAATAAGGCCATTTTCTAAGCCTTATTTCTCACCCTTTTTACCTTGCACCTACATCAACACTTCAATATATTCAACAACCAATTCAAAGCATATAAATCAAACTAATATTTAAGTTTTATACATGACATGTTTGCCCACATTTTCAAGTATTCATCTTACTCTTTCCTAATCATATACTTACCTAAGTGTGATTATATCTAAGTTACTAATTCAAGCATACGCACATACCAAACATGATATAACTTCATGCATAATTATATTAAATATGTTATCACTAGCCATTCAAATGGCTGATTACAACCAAAACATTTTTATACCCTTAATTGTAACCATTATCCTATACATGCCATTATCTCAAAGTAAGTTTCCTATTTATACCAAAACAAGCTGGAGGATAGTGTGATGATGCTCTGACCGATCTTCAACTTTTACAAGCTTCTGAGGATTATAAAATAGAGAAAAAGTAAGCATTTAATGCTTAGTAAGTTCTTAAAACAAGAATTTAACTTACCATGTATCTACATTTAAGATTATCATACAAAACATGCATCCAATCATTTTGGCCAATTGCCTAATCATATTTACTCATCAAAACAGTTAGTCATGTAATTCACATGAAGTTCAAGAATACAAAGATGTGCTCATCAAACATAGATTTACAAATATTTCAGGAATTTCTGAGTTATAACCCATTTAGTTCTTATATTTTTCTCACATAAGAAATTTTATCTGTTGAATTATTAAAATGTCGATGGATACCCAGGTAGTATACTCGAGGTATACAAATCAAAGATCCGTCAACTCATGTTTAGGGTTACCCATAAGGGCACATATTAGAAAGCACACTCTCGAGCCATATATCAGGATGCTCATATGAGCCATGTAACAGGAAGCTTATCCGGGCTAAATCAAGAAACTCATAAGAGTTTTAATCAGGAAGCTCATTAAGCTTAATAGGTAACTCTGTAGAGTAATTAACAGGGAGTTCTAGATAGCATAATAGGAAGTTCAAGGGAGCCAATGTCAGGAAGCTTATAAGAGTTTATATCAGGACGCTCATGAAGAGCTGTGTTTGTGTCCGCAATAAATGCTAGATCACAACCGATCAAACCATGTAACAGGACGCTTCCAAAGAGCTACGGTAGTGTGCAACACATGCAGGATCACTACTAATCAGGATGCTCGCAGGAACTATATAACAGGACGCTCGAAAGGGCTTATAACAGGATTGCTCGTTCGATCTATAATGTCCGCAACATATACAAGACTATAATGGATACGAGAAAATATTGTATTCATCGCATTTCATTATTCAAACGGAACTTATCATTTTTCGAGCAATACCGGCATGTGATTAATTTCATACATTAAACATTTATGCAATTCACACAAATACAACATTCGATTTAGACATATTAATACACATAATTAAGTTACACGAACTTACCTCGATATTTGTTCGTATACAGAAATCTACTAATCCAACACTTTTTCTTTTCCTCGATCTAACTTCGTATTTGAGTTTTTTGGATCTAAATAAATGAATTTAATATCAATTTAATCTATTTCATACTCAATTGAACTCAATTCACTTCCTAGGCAAAATCACTATTTTGCCCATATACTTTTCTTAAATGACGATTTCGTCCATAAGCTTGAAAAATGAAATTCATGCAATTTAATCCTTGTTCATGCCTAACCAAATTTTACATGTTACAATACAGCCCATGAATTTCACAAAAAATCAGAATTTTTTCATGGGTTTTACCACTTTTCAATTTAATCCCTAAATCATAATTTCATCAAAATTCTCTTTGTAAAAGTTGTTTATCTATTAACAACCTTTCATTTTCTACCATAAATTTCAAATTTTTAGCATATTCATCCATGGAAAAATTTCAATACTTTTATAACTTTACAAATTGATCCCTAAAATAGATAGATTAAGCTATTCCAAACTCGAAAATATAAAAATTACTAAAAATGGGACAAGATTACTTACCCAATTAAGTCGAGAAAACTCTCTTTCTCTTTCCTAGGGCTTCTATGTATTTTTGGGGAAGAAGATGATATAAAATGATTATATTAAACATTTATTTATTTTATCATCTTTTAATTTTTTCACTTTCCAATTTAGTCCTTTTCTTTTTTTCTAATTTTGCATGGATGATTCACCAAGAAATATCTACTAACTTTTCTATAATGGTCTAATTACCATATAAGGACCTCAAATTTTGAATTCCATAGTTATTTGGTACTTATAGCTAATAGAATTCAACTTTTGCATTTTATGCAATTTGATCATTTCCACAATTAAACATGAAATCGATAAAATTTTCTTATCAAAATTTTCATACGTCTTTAATATCATAATTCCAACCATGTAATAATATTAAAATAAATTTCTTTCTAACTCTGATTTTTTGTCCCGAAACCACTTTTCCGAATTCACTAAAAATGGGCTGTTACAACTCACCCCCTTTAAAATTTTCATCCTTGAAAATCTTACTAGTAAAAAGGTTCGGGTATTGCTTTCTCATGGTATCCTCCGGTTCCCAAGTAGCCTCTTCTATAACATGTCGTTGCCAGAGAACTTTTACTAAAACTACCTTTTTATTTCTTAACTCTTTTATTTCATGTGCTGGGATTTTGATCGGTTCTTCACTGTAATTCATATTGGGTTGAATCTCAACTTCGGTCGTGTGAAGGATCTGATTGGTACCATCGTAACATGGACACGTGAAGTACTGTAACACCCCGTACCCGAGTCCGTTACCGGAATCGAACACAAGGTGCACACAGACTTAACTATTTTCACAGTCCAACCCCTATGTTCATACATAAGGGATCACCTTAGTCAAATACCGGAAACTCATTACTCGACTGAGCGAATATTATTCGAAGGGAATCAACTAATTCAAGCTCATATGAACATACCTCATTGCTGGAATTTTTCAAGCGTATTAACTGAAATTTTACAGCAAGATCACTTATTCTCGAATCACGTACCTTCGAAATTTAACCGGATATAATGACTCGCTCAAATGCCTTCGGAATAAGCTTCGGTTATAGTGACTTCGACAATTGCCTTGGTCTTAACCCGGTTGGTAACTTGCACAAATGCCTTGGTCTTAGCAGGATATAACAACTTCATACGAATGCCTTGGTCTTAGCCGGATATAATTACTAGCACAATTGCCTTGGGACTTAGCCGGATATCATTCCAATGTTCATTTACATATATATCAATATTCACGACACATCCATAATTCATTTTCATTACTAAGGCTCAAACACAAAATATTTATCAAACCTTTACAATTTCGGCTCAATAGCCACACACACAAGGAGCATGATTTCAATATAATTCAAGTAGGGTCATTACTCAAGACTTACCTAGGATGTCGTCGAAGCGATTTCAATGGCTATTCACCACTTTTCCTTCCCTTTGTCGGATCTAGTTCCCTTTGCTCTTGAGCTTAATTTAACAAATAAATCGATTTAATCATTTGAGCATCGAAAGAGGAATTCAAGGTACTTAGTCAATATATATACTCATTAGGCATTAAAGTCGCATATGTACGAAATCATGAATCGAACTCAACACATTAGTTAATATTCCTCTTAGCGAATTTTCTAAGCCAAGAATAGGCATCAATATGCTTGCCTCTAACCGAATGCATGCACACCAATTTTCGCTTCATGTGGCGAATATGCATGTCCATGTTGAGGCCAATTATACACTTAATACCACACAAAACAGCATACATTTTACTAACTAACGATTACATATCGTAGCTCAATACATATCTCTCATTTACTTCATAACCAAACATCATCACAAGCAAATATACACTTGAAATAGTATATATGTCATACCAATACATCATGTGCAAACATATATTCATGTAGGTGCAAGGCCGATTCTCAAGTGGCTTATATCCAAATATATACACATATCCAAAGCTTAAATCTTACTTACCATGCAACATGCATGAATCATACTTATGGATATACCATGGCCGAATACACCACAACACCATACCGTTTCAATTTGGTCATGGTTAAACAAAGAACTTAGTATCTCATTCAAAGATGCTAAAAGAAAATCTAAGAGTCCTCAACCCCCCCATCACATGTATCATTATCAAGCTTGATATTTAGCATGCAATGGCATTAACACCACATCCACCTTGGCGAATGTCATTCCCATGACATAGCAAGGATTTGAACCATGGGCTAACAAGAACATCAAGCTAGCAATTAAAAACATGCATGAATCTCATGGCACAACCTCAAACATACCTTAATCTTGATGCAAGTATAGCCAAACCTCTTCCTAATCCTCTTCCAAACCAAACATGAAGCAAAATTCCTTCCTTCCTCTAGTATTTTCGGTCAAGAGAGAAAAATGGATGAGCAAAATTTTTTTCTTTTCTTTTCTTCCATGCACAGCAATGGGGGTTCACTCACACACACATTTTTTTTTCATTCTTTATTACCCATACTTATTTGTTTATTGTTTCTCCCTAATGCACCAACAAAACATGTTTCATGACATGTTTAGCCCATACTCCTTGTCATGGCCGGCCATCACTTGTAAAAAGAGGGTATTTGACATGCAAGGCCATTGTTTTGCATGCATGCTTTAATTAGTCATCACACATTCCCCCATCATACTTTCAAAGTTTTCTACTAGGTCCTTTCTAGTGAAATTCAAATTTATAACTCTAAATTAAAGCATCAAAAATGTCACACATGAGTTAACACATATTATAGGCAATAAAATAAATATTAAATTATTTTTATGCCTCGGTTTTGTGGTCCCAAAACCACATTCCGACTAGGGTCGTTTTAAGGCTGTCACAAGTACATTATGAATTCTGTCAAGTTTCGGTGGTAATGCCAATCGGTATGCAACATGTCCAATTCTTTCTGTAATCTCATATGGTCCAATGAACCGTGGACTCAATTTTCCTTTACGGCCAAACCGAAGAACTTTCTTCCAAGGTGATACTTTCAGGAATACCTTATCACTGACCTGGAATTCTATCTCTTTTCGTTTAAGATCAGCATAAGACTTTTGACGATCAGAAGTTGCTTTCAAACTATCCCGAATTACTTTCACCTTTTCTTCAGTCTCACGGACTAAATCAACCCTGTGTATCTTTTTCTCACTGGGTTCTGTCTAGTACAACGGAGTTCTACATTTACGACCATACAAAGCCTCGTTCCGTGTCATTTTAATGCTCGACTGATAACTATTATTATATGCAAAATTCAAACAAAGGCAGATACTTTTCCCAGTTACCTTCAAATTCTAACACACAGCATCGAAACATATCTTTTAAAATCTATATCACACGTTTTGATTGACCGTCAGTCTGAGGACGAAATGCAGTACTGAAATGTAACTGCATACCCAAAACTTCTTGTTATTTGCTTTAGAATCGAGATGTAAACCGAGGATCTCTATTTGAAATAATGGAAACTGGCACTCCATGTAGTCTGACAATCTCGGAAACATATAATTCAGCCAATTTATCTAAAGAGAAATCCATATGTACTGGAATAAAGTGTTCAAACTTTGTGAAAGAGTCAATGATTTCCTAGATGACATCTTTTTTTTTTCAGAGATAAGGGTAATCTCGACACAAAATCTATTGTAACTCTTTCCCATTTACATTCCGGTATCATTATTGGCTATAGTAATCCCAAAGGCACCTGATGTTCAGCCTTGACTTGTTGACATATCAAACATTTAGATACAAGTTCAGAAATATCTTGTTTCATTCCCGGCCAGTAGTATATCTTTTTTAAATCATTATACATTTTATTACTTCCCAAATGAACAAACATAGTACCATTATGAGCTTTGTACAAAATCTTTTGTACAAGTTCTGAATCCTTCAGTACACATATCCTACCTTTGAATAACAAACAACCATCAGACCCAATCTAAAATTCTGACTAGAATCCAACTCGCATTGTACCCATTTAGCTTGTAATTCATCGTCACTCTTCTGAGCTTCATAGATTTGTTGCAAGAATATTGGTCTAGCTTTTAACTCAGCTATAATTGAACCACCATTTAACAATGAAAATCGGGTATTCATTGCTCACAAAGCAAACAAAGATTTTTTTCTTAGAGCATTAACAACCACATTAGCTTTTCCCAGATGGTAATCAATAACCAAATCATAATCTTTTAACAATTCAAGCCATATTCGCTGTCTCAAATTCAAATATTTTTGTCACATCAAATACTTCAAACTTTTATGATCGGTGAATATGTGACATTTTTCACCAAACAAGTAATGCTGTCAGATTTTCAATGCAAATACAATAGCTGCTAGCTCCAAATCATGTATCGAGTAATTTCTTTCATGTGGTTTTAGCTGTCTAGAAGCATAGGCTATTACTTTACCTTCTTGCATCAATACACAGCCTAAACCATTCAAGGATACATCACTATACATTACAAATTCCTTACCCGATTCAGGCTGAACTAATATAGGTGCTTCAGTCAACAAGGCTTTCAACCTGTCAAAACTCTGCTGGTATTTATCAAACCACTCAAATTTCACATCATTCTGCAATAAACAAGTCATTGGAGAAGTTATCATTGAAAACCCTTGAATGAATATCCGATAATATTCTACTAGTCCTAGAAAACTTCTGAATTCAGACACATTTTTCAGTCATTTCCAGTTAACAATAGTTGAAATTTTTTTCGGGTCCACTCTGATGCCTTCAGCAGATACTATATGCCCAAGGAAACTGACTTCCTGAAGCCAAAATTCACACTTACTAAATTTGGCATACATTTATTTCTCACGCAAGGTTTGCAGTACAATTCTCAAATGATCAGCATGCTCATTTTCATCTTGGGAATCTACCAAAATGCCATCAATAAACACCACCATAAACCTGTCTAGATACAGTATAAAAATTCTATTCATTAAATCCATAAATACTGCAGGTGCATTCGTTAAACCAAATGGAATCACAAGGATCTCCTAATGTCCATATCTGGTTTTGAAAGTTGTCTCCAATACAACTGATTCTGTCACTCGCAACTGATAGTATCTAGAATGGAGATCTATTTTAGAGAACACAGTGGCACCTTTCGGCTGGCCAAAGAGGTCATCAATTCGAGGCAATGGATACTTGTTCTTTATCGTGACTTTGTTAAGCTGTCTATAATAATGCATAACCTTACAGATCCATCTTTCTTCTTTACAAACAAAACCTGTGCACCCCATGGTGAAAAAATGGGTCGAGCAAATTCTCTGTCAGTAAGTTCTTGCAACCGTGCTTTCAACTCTTTCAATTCAGTAGGAGCCATTCTGTAGGGTGCTATAGATATCAGTGTTGTTCCCGGAACAAGATCTATAGAAAATTCTACCTCTTTAACTGGTGGTAAACCAGGTAATTCCTCCGAAAACATATTAGAAAACTCACAAACAACTGGTATTGATTTAATCTTCGATTCTGATACTTTAATATCCAACACATATGCAAGATAAACATCATACCCTTTTTTGACATATTTTTGTGCTTATATAGCTGAGATTACATTAAATAACCCATACAGTTTATTAGATTCAACATGAAATAATTCACCATTCTGACATTTCAATATAATGTATTTTTGTTTACAATTCACCACCGCATCATGTTGAGTTAGTCAGTCCATTCCCAAAATTACATCAAATTCATCAAATGACAGTAGCATCAAATTAGTCGAGAAATAATAACCCTTTATCATCAACGAACAATTTTTACAAATTTTATCGACCATAACATATTGGCCGAGGGGGTTCAAAACTTTAACCACAAATTTAGTGAACTCAACAGGTAAATTTTTAACAGACCTTAAATTCATGCATATGTATGAATGTGTTGAACCAGGATCAATTAAAGTAGTAATATCAGTATCAAGAAAATGTACTAGTAATGAAGTCTGGTGCAGAGGCATCTTCTCTTCCACGAATAGCATAGTCCTTGCGAGTACTCATGCTTCAGACTTAACTGTTGAATCTTTTGTAGCACTTTGGCTACCACTACATTAATGGAGTGACGAGGTGGTCTACCTCTCGAGGCGGGGTTACTCGGCTTTGGAATCTGATCAGTATCTTTTTCAATCCTTTCTGGACAATCTTTAAGATAGTGGTCAAGAGAATCACATCTGTAGCAGGCTCTGCTTCTCATACGACACTCCCCAAAATGAAATTTATTACAATGTACACCTCAGTTTGGGGTTACCAACACTTCCAACACTTGTTACAAATAGGGACAAAGATCTAGGATTAGAACGTTCAGAGCCTCATTCTTTTTCGGAATATCCCATAGATGCGGTAAAACGATCATGGTATTGCTCTGATTTCTTTGAAACAGGTGATTGTGACTTGCCCATAAATCTTTTACCAAAAATTTGGGCTTCTTTCTCTGCTTGTTTCTTTTTTTTTTTTACTTAATTCCTTGACTTTGTGTGCTCAATCGGCCAATACCATAAATTTCCTTAATTCAAGAATTCCAATAAATAGCTTTATGTCTTCATTTAATCCTTCTTCAAAATGTTTGTACATATCAGTCTCAGTCGGAATCTATTCTCTGGCATACTTACTCAATCTAACAAATTCTTGTTCTTACTCAGATACTGTCATGTTTCCCTGTTTAAGCTCTAGAAATTCTTTCTTTTTTTTGATCTGGAAATCTCAGGTTAATATACTTCTTTCTGAATTCTATTTGGAAAAACTCCCATGTAACATTTTTTCTCGGTACAACAGAAGTTATGGTATTCCACCACTGGTAAGCTGTGTCTTTCAACAGTGATACAACACATTTTAGGCACTCAGCTGGTGTTTATGATAATTCATCTAAAATCCTGATAGTATTTTCTAGCCAAAATTCAGCCCTTTCTGGGTCATCTTCAGCATTAGCCCTAAATTCTTCTGCTCCATATTTACTAGTTTTATCTACTGGAGGCTTACCAGTTCTAACAGGTTCAGCACCTTGTGGCATGTCAAGAATCGGTTGAGGAATAGGAGGGGGAGGTTGTTGTACAGTAGGATTTGTTCTTATGAATTCTGTGAACCACTCATTCATCATTTGGAAGAAGGCTACTTTTGCTTCCTCACCTCGGCTCTCAGATAGGGGCCTTCTACTACTAATAGATGCAGCTCTTTGAACTGAAGCTTCAGCAGTGCTCCCAGCTTCCTCGGATTCAGCTCTAGCTTGGTTGGATGACATTACTATATGAAAAACATGTTTAAAATGGCCAGGAGATATCACACTATCACAAATTGTATAGATAAACTCATACTTACTATGTTAGTTCGAGATTCAGCTAAATTGTAGCTTTGATACTAATAAATGTAATGCCTCTAACCGGTATCCGTCGCCGAAATAGGGTTGCAGAGCATTACCGTAGTTTGCAATTCAATTAAAATTAATTTATGTCATTTACTATTCATTTTTGAAAATCAATCACAATCATTCATAATGTCACTTATATGGGTCCTCGATGCCCAAAGAACGTATTTGAATCGAGTCGGGACTAAACTAGAATCACATAAAATTCTTTTGCAAAATCTCAAAAAATTTCTTAGGTGTAGGGGACACACGCCCGTGTGGCCAGACCGTGTGAGACACGCTCGTGTCTCAGGTCGTGTGGGCATTCGATGTGAGGCACACGGCTGTGTCCCAGCCCGTGTTCAAATTAGGGTAGCTACTGACTTGGGTCACATAGCCGTGTGCTAGGCCATTGGATAATTTAAATTTAATAAAATAGGTGCAGGATTCAGACGGCCATGTCACACGCCCGTGTGCTAGGTTGTGTGACTCACACGGCTAAGACACACGCCCATGTTTCTACCCATGTGACCAATTGTTTGCATTCTATTTCTAAATTTTAAAGATGCAATGGACACACTGCCAAAATAACACACCTATGCGTATGGTCGTATGCCACACATAGTTGAGACACACATCCATGTGTCTGCATGTGTGGACAAAATAAGGCCATTTTCTAAGCCTTATTTCTCACCGTTTTTACATTAAACCTATATCAACACTTCAATATATTCAATAACAAATTCAAAGCATAAAAATCAAACTAATATTTAAGTTTTATACATGACATGTTTGCCCACACTTTCAAGTATTAATCTTACTTTTTCTTAATCAATACTTACCCAAGTGTGATTATATCTAAGTTACTAATTCAAGCATACTCACATACCAAACATTATATAACTTCATGCATAATTATATTAAATATGTTATCAATAGCCATTCCAATGGATAATTACAACCAAAACATTTATATACCCTTAATTGTCACCATTAACCTATACATGCCATCATCCCAAAGTAAGTTTCCTATTTATACCAAAACAAGCTGGAGGATAGTATGATGATGCTTCGACCGATCTCCAGCCTTTACGAGTTTTCCAGTACTGTAAAATAGAGTAAAATAAAATAGAGTAAGCATTTAATGCTTAGTAAGTTCGAAAAACAAGAATTTACCTTACCATGTATCTACGTTTAAGATTATCATACAAAACATGCATCCAATCATTTTGGCCAATTGCCTAATCACATATACTCATCAAAACAATTAGTCATGTAAGTCATATGAATTTCAAGAAAACAAAGATGAGCTTGTAACACCCCTTACCACTGTCCGACGCCGGGACAGGATATGAGGCATTAACGGACTTAAACGCAAACAATCATGCAAACCGGGCCATAAAATTTCATTCAAATTTTAAAACATTCAATCACATGCACATAGTCCCTTATTTGGGTTTACGAAGCCAAAAACATACTTTAGAAAGGGTTTGGGACTAAACCAAGAACTTGGAAAGCTCTGGGAAAAACTTAGAAATTTTTCTCATGAAATAGGGTCACATGCCCGTGTGCCATCAGGCCATGTCCCTCACACGGTTGAGACACACAGCCGTGTCTCATCCCGTGTAGTTAACTCTTAGGCTATTTTCCAAGCCTTTTTGTTACCCTTACATGCAAACACATATAGATGGATCCAATGGCATTCAACATCCTCAATTATGATACAAAGATATCATTTACCTATCAACATGCATGTGTTACACATTCCCACATTAACCCAAGACTAGCCATACCATAGTTATCTATGTGCCGATTTATTTCAACTTATCACCAAACTTCCATGTTCAAAGCATTATTATTTATCTCCATATTACACATTTAATTCATGGTCATAAAACATGCATTAAACACACATGACATATTGCCAACTATGCATGACAAACGAACATAATCATATCTTCACATCATAAGCAATAAATCATAACTTGACTAGCTATACTTACAAGCCATAATCAATATGAGCCATATCTCATGGCCATATACAATAGCTCAAAATAGGCCAATGCATTTGGCCAAATCATAATAACACATGTCATAGAACTAGGTCCCTATACAAGCCACTCACTTGATAATTCTAACATATGTAACAATATTCCAAAGGTATTGGCTTGATAGTGTGATGCTGCCTCTAACGATCTCCAACCCCGAGTCGACCTGACACCACTAAAAGAAATGGAAAGGAGGAAGTAAGCTTAAAGCTTAGTAAGTCCATATGAAAATAATAAGCAAATTATCAACATGATTCCATGGAAATATAATCATAATTACACTTTTACTTATTTTCTAGTCATGCTGTTTTCTCGAGTCATAGTTACTAAATTATTTATATCTGAAGCTACGGAATTCCAAATTAAGATCCGTAAATTTTCCCTGAAACTAGACTCAGGTATATTTTTATCATAAAATTTTTATAATTTTTTCCTAGCCAATAAGTACAGATTATTCTTTAAAGTTACTCCTGTTCTGATGCTTGACAGCTTCAAACTTTCTTTACTAAAAATTAATTATCTCATAGTACGGGTTTCGATTAATGTTATCTTCTGTTTCTATTGAAAATAGACTCATTAAGTATTTTAAGAATATAAATTACAGCCCATAATTTTCTTTTTACAATTTTTAATGATATTTCCAAGTCAAAACAGGGGATTCCAAAATCATTCTGACCTTGTCTCACAAAAATTCAAATATCTCATAATATGAAATTATTTTGCTTACACCGTTTCCTTTATATGAAAATATACTCAAAAATATTTAATTTAATATCTTATTCAACCTCTAATTCAATTTCCACGACTTGTAGTGATTTATTACAAATTGTTGCTGTCCAAAACTGTTTTATTACAAATTTCACTCTTACATAATTTCACTTACTCCATTCCATCTTACCGAAAGTTCGCTCAACAATTGAGCACATTGCTCATAAATTTCCACAAACATATACCTGCACTTATTCATCACATGGTCATGTTCACATATAGTTTCACTTAGTCGATTTCCCACTGAACTCATCGGAATAATAACAGAGACACGGTTGCCTGCACATATTACCACCCTTGTAACCGAAGCTATCTGGTAAGCATAGTAGCCTGCATTTAGTACTACACATGTGACCCTACACATGTAACCAACAATATGGTACATGTAGTAGCCTACACTTAGTACTACACACGTGACCTAAAACCATCTTAAACACATAGTAGCCTGCACATAGTACTACACATATTTTCTCACAATGGATCATTCATATCATTTCTATTCTGAAGGTTTAGCCGGGAAATTCCTCACTTTTCAAAATCTAACAAACTCATTCATAGTCTATTTCAATTCGTAATTTACATCAAATGATCATTCTATAGGTAGCCACATCTCATATAATAACGAAATATAATAACATAAAAAGAATCGATATATTATTTACATACAAACTTACCTCGAATGTGAGCACGGCTATTTATTCCGATTTAGACCATAATCTCATTCATTCCCAATCTATGCCCGAATCTCATTTCCTTGGTCTATAATATCAAATTTAGCTTAATAATTAGTCAGATTATTCATATGGGTCCAAAAATCATATTTTTATAAATTTGCATTTTGACCCTTAAACTTTCACATATTTTTACTTTTTCCCCAAGGCTCGTAAAATGATTTTTATCCAATTTCCTTGCATTCTAAGCCTAGCTGAATCATTTTCATAACTATAGCAGCCCCTAATTTTAACTAAATCACACTTTTATGACAAATTTTGTAACTTTTGCAAAACAGTCCTTTTTGACAATTTCACCGAAAATCACTTAGTAAAAATCGTTTATTACACACCGAGCATTCATTTTCTACCATTAGACATCAAAAAACATGCATGTCATCCATGGGTAAATTTTTAAACACAAACCTTAACTCAAAATATGGGTAGAAATGAGTAGATCTTGTTACGAGGATTTCGAAAACGTAAAAATCAATAAAAACGGTGCTAGAACGGACTTACAATCAAACTTGGAAGCTTGGAAAACCCTAGCTATGTCTTCTTTCAGCCATGGGGTAGAAGATGGACAAAAATTGGCTTTTAATTTTGTTTTTAATTCATTTTAATTACTAGATTACCAAAATGCCCCTAACTTAAATATATTTTATTTCACCCATTTCATGTCCATTTTTGTCCAAAAGATTATCAAATGGTCTAATTTCCATTTAAGGGCCTCCAATTTAAAATTTCATAACAATTAGACACCTCTAACATGTAGAACTCAACTTTTGCACTTTTTACAATTTAATCCTTTTGACCAAATTGAGTGCCCAAACATCAAAATTTTCGAACGAAATTTTCACGAAATAATCCCGTGAAATTGTAGACCATAAAAATATAATAAATTTTTTTTTACCGTGTCGAATTTGTGGTCCCAAAACCACTATTCTGATTAGGCCCTAATTCGAGATGTTACAATTCTCCCCATTTTAGGGATTTTCGTCCCCAAAAATCTTACCAGAAGAGTGGTTTAATGATCACATAAACTCCACTACCTCATAATCATTACTGAAGAACTTTTACTCAGGCTATGCTTAATACTTAGATCTTTAATTTCTCATACTAAAGTCATGAACAATTCTGTGTTATACAATGCATCAACCGAATTTTGACTTCTATCAGAGAATTCATGTACACAAGGGTCGAACCCATATCGTTCGTAGAATATATATATGCATATCATACTTGAATCCTTTCAGATTCAAATAGCATAGCCAGCTTGATCATCATGGTCTTAATTTATCCATCATTTATACAGCCCGATAGTTTACTAATTCAACCTTTGGTCGTCATTAAAATTCAAAGCCTCATTTAGCTTTTTCAATAATTCACGATATAAATCCCGGATCTCAATCCGATTAACAAAAACTAGCATTTTAAGAAATTCAACAATCTCAAAAATACTTAATTCCATAAGTCTGATGAACAGAAATTCAGTACATACCAACACGATTTGTAGATTTATCAATCATTTAACAACAAGTCACATAACATTTTTCTCTTTCAAAGATAGGAATAATCTTGATACGAAATATATAATAATCTCATTCTTATTTCCATTCAATTTCCACCATTGACGAAAACCGTTTTGACATCACCTGATATTCAATTTTAACCGTGATAACATTTCATGTATCAAATACAAAGATCAGAAATGTCAAGTTCCAAACTCGAACACCAACACATTACTCCTATGAGCTTTCTTGCAAACTCTTTGTAATAGCTCTGGACTTTCTACCCAAGCACTTGTAACTACATTTTCCTTTACTTAAAGATCATATAACAACAATATCAGATCATCTACACTATCTCAAACTCAAATCTTTCTATGATAGTAGATACATTAAGCTATCACATTGCCTTTTTGTGTCGAAACGTATCACAATCCATTTAACAACACATCACTAAAAATCAAGAATTTCTTGCCCGATGTAGGCCAAACCAAGTCTAATGTCTTGATTAACAATGTTCTCGTCTATTTTAAACTTTTACTATCATGTAATAGACCGTTCAACTTTCACAAGGTGATAACTTTATCATTCATAGCAACTTTAAATCATATCAATGTCTACTAGGGAATATATACTTTTCATTCAAACTATCCGTCTTTTACTCGTAAAGGAATGAAATTTTATTCCCAGACATGAATATCTCGTTTAGTCTTTCAAACAATAACCAATACCGATTGAACCACTGAGTCGATCTTAATTATCAATAGAACGATTCAATATGTAATCATTCAAAGTTCACTTATCATACTAATCAAAAACCATTTCAAAAGCATTAATTCAAGTAACAAGGATATCTCAATTGAAGGCATCAACTGCGATTAACTTACTTGAGAAAAGAAGTCCACCATACAAATTATAACTAGCAATTTCACCACTTATGCCTTTGCCGATGTCAAATCCTTCACAAAGATTTAGAGAAATTTAGATCCTAGAATTACCACATTACTATGATCAAACCAGAAACATAGTCACACTTGACATGATGATACAACTGAAGAACACACTGTAGATATGAGCCGTGATTGATAAATTTCGGAATATAGATAACAAGAAAACCAGGATTAAAAAGTCCAAGATAAAGAAATCCAAGATACAATATCATAATGAAAGACCCAGAATAAAGCTCATAAGGAAGTATGGAAGATTTCGATAATTTCCCAGAGGAAAGAAGTCTAGAAAAATACATCATTCAAGCCCACTAGAATTAAATGCAACAAGGATAATGTACCTTCCCCTATATATATATATATATAATAAAATATCAATTAGAAGAAGCAGAATCATGACATTATGTGCATTTTCTCATAAAATCCCAACAGATGAAATGTAATAGAATGCCATGTGTAACAGGGGCTAGTATCAATGTTATGCCTTACAAAATGTTTAAGCAACTAGGTCATGGGAAACCCAAACAAACTAGGATGAGTATTCAATTAGCCGATAAAATAATCAGATTTCCTAGGTGGATTATTGAAGATGTACTCGTTAAAATTGACAAATTTATATTCCAGTTGATTTTGTTGTTTTAGACATAGAGAAGGATAGTAACATTCTTTTAATTTTAGGGAGGCCATTTTTAGCAACCGCTAAAACAATAATTGATGTTGGCATAGCTGAACTCACACTTCGTGTGGGAGACGAAACAATCACCCTTCAAGCTCGTAATACAAGTAACACATCAAAACTTGAAGGTGGTTGTATAAATCATTCTACTAAAACTAACCATGTGGTGCAACCTACTTTGTAGGAAATAAGTTCGAAGAACCTACATGAGCCATGTTCAAGCAACAACAAAGAACCTCTTTATGAAGAATGAAGGCTACAAATCGAGGAACTAGATGAATGGTGGACACATAAATCGAGGACACACGATAAACCAAAACCACGCCATGACAGTCTCAATGTCACACCAAATCAACTTAAGGTTGGAGACAAAGTACTACTAGATGCAGCGGACCCTCGCATTGCCACTTCTGAACCTAACGGAGCAATCCCTCTTACGGTACTCAGTATTTTCCCATATAGTACAGTCGAGGTAAGTCATCCCAAATTCGGCACTTTTAAGGTAAACAGTACTCGTCTTAAACCTTATGTTGATAAAATTGATAGCAGGGATGAGGAGTGTAAAATCCTCGCACCACCATGACCATGCACCAGAAAGGTAAGTCGAGCTTAGACTATAAATAAGCACTTCTCGGGAGGCAACCCGAGCACTAACGATGATAACTTCTTTAAAAATTTTAGTTTTCACATCTAATCACTAACTGAGTCATTGAAACACAGGTTCTCTAATCCCAACGGCAGGGCACACGGGCGTGCCTTAGGTCGTGCCCACACCACGAGAGGAGACACGGCCGTGTGAAAACATGGAAAATTTTTTCCATAGCACGAGATGCAATAAGTGGCCACGATCGTGCGACGTGTCGTGGGCGAGTCTGTCAAACCAACACGGGCGTGCGACACACCCCTTTCTAGGAATCGTGGTTGAAACTGAGAAATTAGCACAGTCATGCGACACGCCGGTGCCCACCACCTGTGCTCAAGACTGATAAAACAACACGAACGTGTGCAATGGAACACGGGCATGTAAGAAGTGAACAAAGTAGGACACGATCGTGCGACAATGTCGTGGGCACCAATACGCCCAAAGAGCACGGGCTTGTGCGAGTCTCAAACGTGCCCAAATTTAAAAAATTGCAAAACACACGGGCAAAAACTGGGCACGCTAGTGTGCCCCAAAATCTATATAAACCCCTCACTATTCATATCCCCTTCCTCAAAATCCCTAACCCTAGCCACTATAACTTCACACGCCCTACCTACCACACCTGACTACAACACCACTTTCGACGATCCAAAGCTCCTCCCTCTTGCGTTTGTTCCTTTTTTCCCCTCTATTTTCTTCATTCTTTTACTTATTTCATGATATTTTGTTTCATTTTGAGTAAATAATCATAGTTATCATGATAGAAATTTTCCATGTTATTGAATACATTTTGCTGCATTCATCCATTTTTCTTGTTTCCATAGATTTCATGCTTACCCACATGCATTCAATCACTAGATATTTCCATTAACATTACTCTCGTAATCCTTTTCATAGTAATAATGTAATTTATCTAATTGGGTTTATTTTTTTTTAGCATAGTTGTTCTTTCGTACTTAACTTCTAGGAAATATCTCTATTAGTTTTACCATGCATATTTTTCCATGCTATTTTTGGGGAGTAATTTTATTTTTATTTCGACTTGCCATTGCATGTATACTATGTCAACCTCACGTGGCAAGAAGACCGCCATCCCCGCTTCGAAGAAAAGGAAGGAAGCAATGTCCTCCTTGGGTCCTACCGCTGAGATCCATCACCTTTTCCTCTAGTTCCCCTTGGAACTTCAAGAGGAGCTATTTCAAATATTACGGGCCTGACCTCTAGGTGTGGGCCGCTGCATTGACTGGGTCGCACTTGAAAAAATTTAGGTAGCTGACGCGGTCCGAGCCCTTCTGACGACTGAACCGTGGAGGCTTTTCTTTGAGATCATCGAGGCGACATATCTTGAGCTCACAATGGAACTCTGTTCGACCTTCTATCTTCAAGTCGTCATGACAAACTTCGACGATCCTGGAACGATCTAGTTCTACCTTGGTGGTTTAGTGCGTCAGTTGAGCGTACTGGAGTTTGGAATTGCACTTGGGCTGTTCAAGGAGGAGTTCATAGACGATAATGAACTCGACACCCTCCATCGCCACATCCACTAGTCCCCTTCAAAGTGTTGGCAAGACCTTGTCCCTGCCTCAGCCACCTATGATCCTAGCCGCTCTAAGGCATCAGCCCTTGCCCCATCCCTGCAATACCTACACGCCATCTTGGCCCACATTCTGACAGGACGGCGAGAGAGTAGAGGCATCGTCAACACTCACGATGCCTATTTCTTGTAGAGCATGGCGAACGAGCATGTCTTCGACCTTGCCTATTTCATTCCCCTCACCATCCGCCATCAGACGGAGGGACATAGGAGAGGAGTCATCTCTATCGGGCCCTATGTGACTCGATTGGCTCGGCAGTTTGGGCTCCTCAACACAGCGGCACTATCATCCTCCCTCACTCTCATCAGCCAGATGTCCCTACAGGGCATCTCGAGCATGCTACATATGAGGATGATCAAGAAACGACGTGGAACCTCCTCAGTACCACCTCATCCAGTCCACCAAGGAGGAGGACCCAGAGGACATTACTGATGTTGTCCCTCCACGTCATGAGGACCCACCATCTCAGCCACCACCCATCCATCGTCCAGTTCATGCGGCGGCTTCATACCCTGACATCTCTGAGCGCTTTACTCGATTTGAGTAGCAGTTTTTTCAACATTTTGATCACATTGATGCTACTTTTCATCAGATTTGTCAGCACCTTCACATCTCATCGCCACTACCACCTCGCGAACCATCACGGCGATGACGATGTTTAAAAACTTATTATTTATTATTTTTATTTTCACTTTTATCTTTATTTATCTTCTTTAAGTACTTTTTATTTCACCTTCCTTTAATATTAGTTTTTACAATTTTTATTTTCAGCTATTTCATTACGAGTAATTATGCTTCCTTATATTTCCTAAAGAGTTCCTGATTTTATCATAGTCATAAAGAGCTCCAAAGCTCATCATCAAATAGGAACTAAAAACTCCACTGGCAAAGGTTCTCCACGACTACTATGTCCTGCTCGACCATGACCATAGCTACTACCAGATATAATACTCTTTTGGTGCAGGACTTATGTACTAATGAACCTCTACCACCACCAGAGTATCCTCCTCCACTCTCATCATTGCCTTGGCCGATTATTCTCCATAACTCCAATTCAAGGAGTTCATTATCATTCAGGAAGTTTCACCTCTCTCCCTATCTTATGATTATATATCTATATTTTTCAATATATCCATCTTTGTACATTAAGGGCAATGTACATCTTAAGTGTGGGGGGTCTTTTATATCATCATTAGAAATCATTGGAAATCCTTGAATTTTGTCTTATTCTCACGTGAATCACTCATATCACTATTAGAATGAATTTTAATTAATTAATGATTTTTATTGATATGTCTTGAATTAAAACATAGCCATTTATGCATTGATTGTTTAAACTTTAAGACATTAGGGAATCAAACATGATAAGTTGATTTTAGAAGAATTAAATTTTTTTTAGGTTATTTCCCTAAGTTTAGGTATTAACTTGAATTGAAATTCACAAGTTTAAACATCAAAAAGCCATAATTTTTGTGAGATCTTGAGCTTTTTAGAGCATATTTTATTTCTTTCATGCTCACTTTTATTATGAGGGCGTCAGTATTGATTTGTTATTCTAGAACTTGCTTGATTATGCATGTCAAGACCACACCATTTGATTTGATATGTTAAGATGATAAAGGCACTTAGGTTTAACCCAATCACTCCACAAAAAGCCTACCTTCATAATTAACCCTTAGTAAACCCCTTTGAACCTAACAAGCCATTAAATGATTTACCCTCAATGTTAACCCATAACCCATTATTGTTGAAATCCCCTAATTTGATCCCTATTTTTGTCGAGATTTGATTTGAATTTATTGCTTAGCTATGTCTTATTCTTTGTTGCAATAATTAAATTCTATGTTATTTGGCTTCTTCTTAAAAAAAATTATATACATATTTATTAATAGTAATTCGTCGTTTTTGAGTCTAAAGTATTAGTTCCATATTCCGAGAAGAAGCTCACTTGTATTCAACTGATGACTAGTTATTTTTATTACTAGGTAATTTTTCAATTCAATCTCGATTCTAACCTCTTCTTTCAGCTTGTGACCACACCCCCTAACCAAAGCCACATTACAACACTCTAAAGACCTTTTTGATTGATGTATCATCTCAATATATAGTGGTGGAGATTTGATTTTCAAGCAAGCCTATGGTAATAACTTTTCATATTGACTAATGAGTGCTTTATTTAATGTCCTTAAACACTTCGAGTGATTTGAGTGAATCTTTAGTGAGGATGTTAAACTTTGTGATATTTTGATCAAATGTAATCACTTAGATGAGGGGAGACACCTATGTTTTCGTGATAAAATGCTCAACTTGGAATGTTAGAAACTTTGATGTACTTTTAGTTGAATTTTCAATGTATGAATACTTATGGATTATTTTTGGATATTATTGATAGGGATTATAAATTGAGAAGAATTTATTTTGATTGTGGGTTGAGGATTTTGCTTGAGGACAAGCAAATGCTTAAGTGTGAGGGTATTCCCTGGCAACGGCGCCAAAAACTTGATACGTGATATTCGCGACAGGTTTTTAAAATTTATAATAATCATTCTTGAAACTAACTATTATCACAATGAAGGCAAGTGTACCTATCGAACAGTAGTATATCTTTAGCAAGATCGGTTTGTCGAACCCAAAGGAACCAAGAGTACTAGTAATTACTTCCTTTTTATTATCTAGCCTAATAAACCGTAATTTATACATATTTTTATCCCATGCTTAGCCTATTTATGAATGGTTTCTCCTTAGATTTGGTGAATTCGATGCTCCTAATCCTTTAATTTCATGTTTTATACTTAGGAGAGCATAGAAGAGTAAAAGGAGCAAGAAATGGGCCGAAAACAGAGAAAATAGACCCACGTGGGAAATCAACACGGCCTAGACTTTCTCACACAGGCGTGTCACACGGTTGTCCCTTTGGCAAGATTGAAGCACGACTTACACGGGTATACTACACGCCCGTGCCTGTCCAACAGCCTTGACCACGGGCTGGAGTAATCGCACACGGGCATGTCCCTTCCGAGCCCAAGTCTAACCCTGAAAAGGCCAATTTTGGGGACTCTTAGGCATTCTAAAGTCTATTTAAACACTTGAAGAGGCACTTAGAAGAGCGACATAGAGTAGAAAGCAAGGAATTACTCAAGGAAAGTCGATTGATCTATCTCAGAAGCCGGATTCATCATCAAGACTGAAGATATCCC
Source organism: Gossypium arboreum (assembly GCF_025698485.1). Taxonomy (NCBI): domain Eukaryota; kingdom Viridiplantae; phylum Streptophyta; class Magnoliopsida; order Malvales; family Malvaceae; genus Gossypium; species Gossypium arboreum. Next base: position 93,038,320 of record NC_069071.1, on the reverse strand, counting down.
TTCAAGTTCCTTCAGGGGTTTTGGGTTTTCTTCTGTTTTGTTATCTTTATGCTATTGAGATGTTTTCTTTCATAAGTATGAACTAAACCCCCTAAATACCTAAGGGGAATGAAACCTAAGACGGATCTTGTTATTATTATCTGAATTGTATGATAAATATTTGAATTGTTCTTAATTATGTGTTATTAATTCTTGTTTTGATATTCCAGGATATTGATTCAAGTTAAGCTCTTATTCAGCGGAGGAATAGACCCTGTCTAAGAGTAAATTTGTCATAATTAAGCGGAGTTGATTGCACGCCTAGAGATAGGGTGATAAGATTTTACCGGAGTAGGGTGAAACCTAATAAAGAATCCAAGGGTGAAACATAATAAAGGAATCCATAGATCGAGTTAATGCAATTCTAGGGTGTTAATTAGAAAGAGATTTCAATTATTCAACCTAGGGTTAGACGTTATTAGTCTTGAGGGAGATAATAATATAACTTAGAGATTTCTACGGATCAAGTCAAATGAATAAATCGTCTGATTCAGAGTCAAATAACAAGTGAAGTCTAGGTGGATTTTTCCTTAGGTATTATCTTAATCAATCGAATTTTCCCAAAAGTATTTTCCCAAATTTTCTTTCTATGCATTCTTAGTTAATAATTAGTTTAGATAACCAAACCTCTTAATTTTTAGGCTAGATAAGAAAAAGGAAGTAAATGCTAGTACTCTAGTTCCTTTGGGTTCAACAATCCGGTCTTGCTGAACTATACTACTATTCGATAGGTACACTTGCCTTAATCGTGATAATAAGTTAGTCTCAAGAACAATTCATTCATAAATCTTTAAAACCTGTCATGAATATCACGTACCAAGTTTTTGGCGTCGCTACCGGGGAACTAGGATATTAGGAACACTCAATTTTTATTACTTCAGCCAATTTACTTTTATGGCAATTTAAAATTTTATTTTCTTTTCTAATTCTTCATTTAGTTTCTTCTGACAGGTTCTTCTAGTTTATGACCAGAAGAAACCCGTCAGGACTGTTACTGTTTGATAGTGAGCTCGATCACACAGTTCGTAGAAACCAAAGAGAAATAAGACGAAGCTTACGATACACAAAGGAAGAGCACGAAGACGATACTTCAACCACAACTGAGGAGATGGCTGAAAACCAAGAAAATCTGCTACCTTCTGCGATTGCTGTTAATCAGAATCCTGCTTCGCGCACTATGTATGATTATTCTAAACCTTCTTTAACAGGAACTGAATTGAGCATAGTTAGACCTGCTGTAGCTGCAAATACTATTGAACTGAAACCTAGCACAATTCAAATGATACATCAATTTGTTCAGTTTGATGGTTTGCAGGACGAAGGACCCCTTGAGAAGATGCCCTCACCATGGGTTACCACTCTGGTTACAGGTTCAAACCTTTCATAATGGTCTGAATCCTTCGACTCGACAGATGGTTGATGCAGTTGCTGGCGGAACCATCAATAATAAGACACCTGAAGTTGCCTATGAATTTATAGAGGAGATGTCACTGAATAACTATTAGTGGCAAGTCATGAGGACAAAGACAACGAAAAAAGATGGCGTTTATAACGTCGATTCCGTCACTATGCTATCTAATCAGGTAGAACTCTTGAATAAGAAAATTGACGGTTTCCTTAGTTCTTCACAGGTTCACCCAGTAATGCAGTACGAAGCAAGTGGAGGTGGATTAAGCAGTTCAGAATACCCACCTTATGGCCATAACATGGAGAACGAGCAGTTAAATTACATGTGTAACAATCCTCGATCTCAAAACAATCCTTATAGCAATATTTACAATGCAAATTGGAGGAACCACCCAACTTTTTCATGAGGAGGCCAAGGAAATCAGAGACCACCACTCCTTTCAGGCTTTCAGCAACCATCGTACCAGTAGGAGAAAAAGCTGAACCTTGAGGAGATGCTAACCAAATTCATCTTGGTGTCAGAAACTCATTTTTAGAATACCGAGACGGCACTCAAAAATCAACAAGCATCAATCCAGGGGCTCGAAACTCAGATTGGACAACTCGCCAAGCTAATTTCTGAACGACCACAAGGTAGCTTGCCAAGCAACACTGAATCTAACCCAAGGGAGCAACTCAATGAGATTTCCATTAAAGATGAAGAAGGGTTAGTTGCAAAACCAAGGTCAAAAATGGTGGTAAGCAAAGGTAAGAATCAATTAGGCCAAAATAACCTAAAGCCGATGAGTATAGAATATAAACCTCATGTGCCATACCCCAATGTGATAAGGAAAGACAGATCAGACGAACAATTTGGTAAATTCCTTAAACTTTTAAAGAAACTACATATTAATTTGCTGTTTATTGAAGCCCTTTTGCAGATGCCAAACGCAGTCAAGTTTTTAAAGGAGCTTTTAACAAATAAACGAAAGTTGGATGAGGCGTCACATGAGGAGTTGAATGCAGTTTGCTTAGCCATATTACAGAATAAGCTACCCAACAAATTGAAGGATCCAGATAGTTTTATGATTCCTTGTTTAATTGGTAGTTTAGATGTTCATCATGCATTGGCTGACTTAGGGGCAAGCATTAATGTTATGCCTTATAAAATGTTTAAACAGCTAGGTCTTAGGAAACCCAAACAAACTAGGATGAGCATTCAATTGGCTGATAAAACCATTAGATTTCCTAGGGTTATCATTGAAGATGTTCTTGCTAAGATCGATAAATTTATATACCCAGTAAACTTTATTGTTCTAGACATGGAAGAGGATAGTAACTTACCTTTAATTTTAGGACGACCTTTTTAGCGACTGCCAGAACCATTATTGATGTTGGTACAGGTGAACTCACACTTCGTGTGGGAGACGAAACAATCACCCTTCAAGCTCATAATTCGAGTAACACATCAAAAATTGAAGGTGGTTGTATAAATCATTCTACTAGTACTGATCATGTGGTGACACCCTCTATGTAGGAAACATTTTCGAAGAATACATATGAGCCGTGTTCAAACAACAACAAAGGACCTATCTATGAAGAACGAAGGTTACAAATCGAGGAGCTAGATGAGTGGTAGACATAGAAATCGAGAACACCCGATGAACTGAAACTGAGCCAGGACAAGCTCAATACCTCACCAAATCAACTTAAGGTTGGAGACAAAGTACTACTAGATGCAGCAGATCCTCGCATTGCCACTCTTGAACCTAATGAAGAAATTCCTCTTACGGTACTCAGTATTTTCCCATATGGTACAGTCGAGGTAATTCATCCCAAATTCAGCACATTTAAGGTGAACAATACCCGTCTTAAACCTTATGTTGATAAAGTTGATAGCAGGGATGAGGAGTGTAAACTCCTCACACCACCTTGTCCATGCAGAGGAGAGGTAAGTCAAGCTTAGACTATAAATAAGCACTTCTCGAGAGGCAACCCAAGCACTAACAGTGTTAATTTCTTTAAAATTTTAGTTTTTAACATCTAACATACTAATCGAGTCATGGAGCGCAGACTTTCAACAGACCACATGGCCAGGCACACGGGTGTGCATTAGGCCGTGTGAAAACAGGGCAAGATTTTTTTCCTAACAGGGGATGCGATAAGTTGCCTCGGCCGTGCGATGTGGCCGTGGGCAATCCTACCAAAGTAACACGGGCGATCGACACGACCGTGCCCACCGACCGTGGTCGAGCTTCTCAAAATAACACGGGCGTGCGCCTTCAAACACTGGTGTGGGAGAAGCAAATGGAGATCGACACGGCCGTGCAACATGACCGTGTACACTAATGCATCCAATTTCGAAAACCACGAAACGCACGGGCTGAGATGAGAGCACATGGGTGTACCCCACGGCCGTGTGCCCCAATTTCTTTATAAACACCTATTATTTATTTTATTTTATTTTTTTATCTCTATATTTTGAAATTATTTTTTTATTTATTTCCTTTTAATACTATTTTATCTTAAGTTTTTACAAGTTTTATTCTTCGGCTATTTCATTACGAGTAATTATGCTTCAGTATACCTCCTAAAGAGTTTCTGATTTTATCACAGTCATAAAGAGCTCTAAAGCTCATCATAAAAAAGGAACTAAAAACTCCAAGGGCAAAGGACTTATGGATTAATGAACCTCTACCACCGCCAGAATATCCTCTTCCACCCTCATCATTGCTTTAGCCGATTATTCTCTATAACTCCAATTCAAGGAATCCATTCATAACTCAGGAAGTTTCATTTCTCTCCCTATCTTATGATCTTATATTTACATTTTTCAGTATATCTATCTTCGTACATTGAGGACAATGTACATCCTAAGTGTGGGGGGTTATTTATTTCTTTATCAGAAAAATCCCTGATTTCTGTCTTATTCTCTTGTAATCTTCTCATATCACTATTAGAATGAATTTTGATTAATTTATGATTTTTATTGATATGTCTTGAATTAAAACATAGGCATTTATGCAATGATTGTTTAAACTTTAAGACATTAGGGAATCAAGCATGATAATTTTTGAAGAATTAAAAACTTTTAGGTTGTTTCCCTAAGTTTAGGTATTATCTTGAGTTGAAATTCACAAGTTTAAACATCAAAAAGCCATAATTTTTATGAGATCTTGAGCCTTTAGAGCCTATTTTATTCCTTTTATGCTCACTTTCATTATGAGTGCGTCAGTTTTGATTTGTTATTCTAGAACTTGCTTGATTATGCATGTCAAGACCACACCATTTGATTTGATAAGTCAAAATGATAAAGGCACTTAGGTTTAACCCACTCACTCCACAAAAGCCTACCTTCATAATTAACTCTTAGTGAACCCCTTTGAGCCTAACAAACCATTAATTGATTTACCCTCAATATTAACCCATAACCCATTATTGTTGGAATCCCCTAATTTGATCTCTATTTTTTTCGAGATTTAATTTGAACTAATTGCTTAGCTATGTTTTGTTCTTCTATGTATTTGACTTGTTCTTAAAAAAAAATTCCTTCAATATATATTAGTAGCTATTCGTCATTTTTGAGCTTGAGTGTTAATTCCATATTCTGAGAAGAAGCTCACTTGTAGTCAATTGATGACTAATTATTTTCTAGCTAGGTAGTTTTTCAATTCAATCTCGATTCTAACATCTTCTTTCAGCTTGTGACCACAACCTTCACCAAAGCCACGTTACAACCTAAAATACCTTTTTGATTGATGTATCAGCTCAATATATAGTGGTGGAGATTTGATTTTCAAGCAAGCCTATGGTAATAACTTTTCATATTGACTAATGAGTCCTTTTATTGATGTCCTTAAACATCTTGAGTGATTTGAGTGAATCTTTAGTGAGGATGTTAAACTTTGTGATATTTTGATCAAAGGTAATCACTTAGATGAGGGGAGACACCTATGTTTTCGTGATAAAATGCTCAACTTGGAATGTTTGAAACTTTGATGTACTTTTAGTTGAATTTTCAATGTATGAGTACTTATGGATTATTTTGAGATATTATTGATAGGGATTATAAATTGAGAAGAATTTATTTTGATTATGAGTTGAGGATTTTTGCTTGAGGACAAGCAAACGCTTAAGTGTGGGTGTATTTTATAAACCATAATTTATACATATTTTTATCCCATGCTTAGCCTATTTATGAATGGTTTCTCCTTAGATTTGGTGAATTCGATGCTCCTAATCCTTTAATTTCATGTTTTATACTTAGGAGAGCATAGGAGAGTAAAAAGAGCTAGAAACGGGCTGAAAACAGAGAAAATGGACCCACATGGGAAATCGACACGGCCTGGACTTTCTCACACGAGCGTGTCCCTTTGGCAAGATTGAAGCACGACTTACACGGGTATACTACATGCTTGTGCCTGTTCAACAACCTTGACCACGGGCTAGAGTAATCGCACATGGGCATGTCACACGGGCATGTCCCTGCCGAGCCCAAGTATAACCCTAATCGAAAAAGGACAATTTTGGGGGCTCTTAGGCATTCTAAAGCCTATTTAAACACCTGAGGAGGCACTTAGAAGAGCGATGCAGAGTAGAAAGCAAGAAATTACTCAAGGAAAGCCGATTGATCCATCTCAGAAGTTGGATTCATCATCAAGACTGAAGATCTCCCTTCAAGTTCCTTCAGGAGTTTTGGGTTTTCTTATGTTTTGTTATCTTTATGCTATTGAGATGTTTTCTTTCATACTAAATACCAAAGGGGAATGAAACCTAAGACGGATCTTTTTATTATTATTTGAATTGTATGATAAATATTTGAATTGTTCTTAATTATGTGTTATTAATTCTTGTTTTGATATTCCAGGATATTGATTCAAGTTAAGCTCTTATTCAGCGGAGGAATAGACCCTGTCTAAGAGTAAATTTTTCATAATTAAGAGGAGTTGATTGCACGCCTAGAGATAGGGTGATAAGATTTTACCGGAGTAGGGTGAAACCTAATAAAGGAATCCATAGATCGAGTTAATGCAATTCTAGGGTGTTAATTAGAAAGAGATTTCAATTATTCAACCTAGGGTTAGACGTTATTAGTCTTGAGGGAGATAATAATATAACTTAGAGATTTCTACGGATCAAGTCAAATGAATAAATCGTCTGATTCAGAGTCAAATAACAAGTGAACTAGGTGGATTTTTCCTTTGGTATTGTCTTAATCAATCGAATTTTCCCAAAAGTAATTTCCCAAATTTTCTTTCTGTGCATTCTTAGTTAATAATTAGTTTAGATAACCAAACCTCTTAATTTTTAGGCTAGATAATAAAAAGGAAGTAAATACTAGTACTCGTAGTTCCTTTGGGTTCGACAATCCAGTCTTGCTGAACTATACTACTATTCGATAGGTACACTTTCCTTAATCGTGATAATAAGTTAGTTTCAAGAACGATTCATTCATAAATCTTTAAAACCTGTCACGAATATCACATACCGTAGCCTAAAAATTAAAGGATTTGTTTATCTAAACTAATTAACTAACTAAGGGTGCATAGAGAGAAAATGGGGAAAAGCTTTTGGGAGAACTCGATTGATGAAGACAATACTCAAGGAAAAATCCACCTAGACTTCACTTGCTATTGGAATCTGAATCAGACGATTTATTCATTTGACTTGATCTATAGATATCCCTAAGTTATATTGTTATCTCTCTCAAGACTAATAATGTCTAACCCTAGATTGATTAATTGAAATCTCTTTCTAATTAACGCCCTAGTGTTGCATTAACTCGATCTATGAATCCCCTTATTAAGTTTCACCCTAAACTACAAAATCTTATCACCCTATCTCTAGGCCTGCAATCAACTCCGCTTAATTACGACAAATTTACTCTTATATAGGGTCTATTCCTCCTCTGAATAAGAGCATTAACTTGAATCAATATCCTGGAATATTAAAACAAGAATTAAGAACACATAATTAAGAACAAGTCTAATATTTGTCATACAATTCAGATAATAATAACAAGATCTGTCTTTGGTTTCATTCCCCTTTGCTATTTAGGGGGTTTAGTTCATAACTAAGAAAGAAAACATCTCAAAAGAATAAAGATAACAAAACATAAAGAAAACCCAAAACCCCTGAATGGAAATTGAAGGGAGATCTTTAGTCTTGACGATGAATCTGGCTTCTGAGATGGATCAATCGGCTTCCCTTGAGTAATTCCTTGCTCCTTCTCCGTGTGCCTTCTCCGGTGTTTAAATAGGCTTTAGAATGCCTAAGAGCCCTCAAAAGTGGCCTTTTCCGAATAGGACTATACTTGGGCTCAGTAGGGACACGCCCGTGTGACACCCCAGTGTGACACACTCGTGTGTGATTACTCCAGCCCGTGGTCAAGGCTGTTGAATAGGCACAGAGGTGTGATCTACCCGTGTAAGTCGTGCTTCGATCCTCTAAATGGACACGGTCGTGTGCCACGTCCGTGTGAGGAAGTACAAGCCGCGTTGATTTCCCACGTGGGTCCATTTTCTCCATTTTCAGCCCGTTTCTCGCTCTTTTTACTCTCTTATGCTCACCTAAGTATAAAACATGAAATTAAAGAATGAGGAGCATCGAATTCACCAAATCTAAGGAGAAATCATCCATAAATGTGCTGAGCATGGGATAAAAATATGTATAAATTACGGTTTATCAGCATCATCTGCATTTTCTCATAAATCCCAATAGACAGAATGTAATAGAATGCCAGAGGGAAAATAAAGTAATACAGATTATATACCAGTTAAACTGTAACACCCCTCACCCGTATCCGACGCCGGGATAGGGTTCGAGGCATTACCAGGACTTTTCATTTTGAAACGTACCAAATTGGTTCACCAAGTTTTACTCAAATTTTAAGCTTTTCATCAATGAACACTCGTCCCTTATATAGGCCTTCAGGACCTATAACATATCAAAAGGCAGTGCGGGACAAATACGGGCACGTTCGGTTAACCTTGGGCTCCTCAGAAAATTTTCCTTAACATAAAGTGTCACACACCTGTGTAGGTGGGCCGTGTGGACTCAAACGCCCGTGTGACTTGGGGCACGCCCATGCCCTTCAGCCGTGGGAAACACTGATTTATTAACACGGCTATGGCAAACACCCATTCTACCTGCCCGTAGACGACACTGTCATTTTAACAATGCCATGGCGCACGCCCGTGTGGCCTACCCGTGTACAACTTTGAACTAAAATTTTGTGTGCAGGGGACACATGGCCATAGGACACGTCCATGGGAGCGAACCGTGTGTCACACACGGCCTAGACACACGCCCGTGCGTCCAACCATGTGGACTCTAATAGGCTATTTCCCAAGCCTAAACTCACCCCTTTCTACCTCTTATGGTGAGTAGTTACCAAGTTTGAGAGAAAACATGATTTTACACTTGTAAATAATCTTAATAAAACTCATTGTATGGAAACCTCATATCATTGGTGTCATACGTGAAAGGTTATTTCCCATTTAATGTTTATGGGTTCCCATGTCACTTTAATCCATCCGAAATTGGCTCATTCATGTAACTACTTACCAATTGGTAACAACCCATCACTTGTAATTAAAAACCATGCATAAAATTGTAGATCATAACGTACTTCAATTAAGCCAATTTTCATGGCCATATACAAAAGATGAACATATTTTTACATGCCCTCACTTGGAAAATCAAATGACACATATAACAAAATACTCAAAAATACTATACATGCCATTGAACAAAATAAACAAAGTCTCTATACCAAAGCTTGCTTGGTTGATAGTGTGTTGACTCTCCAATTGTCTTCCAGTCCTTATGAGTCCTTGAGCTCTGCGAGACAGGGAAAAAAAAAGGGGTAAGCATTTTCATGCTTAGTAAGCTCAAATAACCGGAAAGTAAACTTACCGAGCAATTAGCATACATCCATACTTAAATCATGAAATCATCCATTATGAAATGATTTCCTATCACATGTACTCAATCAATGAGTTAGTCACATAATCATGTAATTTAACTAGATGAGCTCATCAGTCAACATTTCATTCGTATATGTATCCCACGTTAATCTCGTAGAGTTTCTAGGAAATCTCAATGGAATACCTATTATCCATCAATTCATACGAATGATCATTCCATATATGCACTCCCGCGAACCTCACATCTCATGGCAGGATTACCAGTCTAGGCTAAATCCCCCATATCATGAACTCATAAGATGATGTGCGGATTACCAGTCCAGGCTAAATCCCTTATAGCGACAAACACCCTTAATAAGCACAGATCTGAATTACTAGTCCATGCTAAATTTAGACCCTAATCGGATTACTTGTCCGGGCTAAATCCATAATGGACACATATTCTTCAGGAGGCTATCCGTCCGGGCTAGATCCTTTTGATACTTGAGATCACGGATTACCCGTCCGGGCTAAATCCTTACTACAACATATGCAGGATCTCAGTGCACATGTCAATGAGGGTTTATCCATCGAATTCCCTTTTTCAACCTCAACCAAGACATTTTTCACATGTTATCATCAAATATGCATTTCTATGATATTTCATACCAATAATAAATGCGATCATCATGTTCATACAATTATACATATTAGGGGTTTACTTTAAGTTATCCGAACTTACCTGGTATTCTTTTCGGGATTGTGTTTCGGTTATTGCCAAACCTTGCATTTACCATGATCAACCTCCGAAATTTGTTCCTCGGGGTCTATATCAACAAAATTAACTCATTAATACACTAGATTATGCTTTTCAAGTTTAATATCTACCCCGGTCCAAATGACCATTTTGCCCCTAACCTTTCACATTTTTACGATTTAGTCCCTACACATGCACTTTTTATCTTACCCAGGCCTAGCCGAACACTTTTCCTCCTTATGGTAGCCCACATTTTCCATATTTTTCTCATTTCTACCACACATTTACATCTTTTGCAAAATAGTCCCTATAAGGGTTTTTCTTGAAAACCAACTAGGAAAATATGTTTAATACACATTCATATTTCATATTCCTCCATAATCCATCAAAATACAAGCAACTCATGCATGGGTAAATTTTTAAACATGAACCCTAGCATGAAATATGGGTAGAAATGGAGAGAGCAAGCTACCAGGATTTCAAAAATACATAGAGCATGAAAAACGGGGCTTGGGAGCACTTACAATTGAGCTTGGAAAGCTTGAAAACCCTAGCTATGGAGAACCCCAAATTTTTGGCTGGATGAAGGAGAAAATGGCTGATTTTGGCTTGATTTTACCCATTTTAATTCATTAAAATGATTAAATGACCAAAATGCCCTTATGCCCTTTCTTTAAATTTTCATCCATGCAAGCCCAATTTTGTCCAAAAATTTAAAATTTGGGCAAATTGCTCTCCAAGACCTTCTAATTCATAATCTAAAGTAGTTTCATACAAATTGCTTCTAGAATCCAAGTTTTGCAATTTATTCAATTTAGTCCCTAATTTCCAATTGAACATCTTATACTTAGAATTTATTCATGAAACTTTAACACATGCATATATTCATATTCTAGGCCTCATAATAATGATAAAATAAATATTTTGATATCGGATTTGTGGTCTTGAAACCACTATTCCGACTAGGCCCTATTTCGGGATTAAACTATCAATACTTTCCTCTTATTCCAAAATTAGAAAACATTTTCACACGATAACAATTTATCTGAAAATAGATAGCCCCAGTAATACTTCCGAGAGTAATTGAACTCATAGAGTACCTCAAGAGAGATAGTCATAATCTGCTTACTATAATTACAACATTCAGATATCTTACATTTCAAGATTTATTCCTCCAACTATTTCTATCATTACAAATCCCATATTATGATTTTCATTGAAGAATATCGGTTCTGAAGAAATTCAAGTTAATACGTTTTTCGACATCGCACTCTACTATCTCTGTTTTTACTTATCAATCCAATTAATCCATGATCATAGTTATAATTATTCTACAGCTGAACTCTTTGGTCTCATGCTTGTGAGCTTATTCAACACTGATCTTATAAAATCCTTTACAAAACACGACTCTGGTAAGGGGGTGGGGTCGTAAGGTCCTAACTCGTCTCTCATACACATATACATATAATACTATTTCACCATCATAGCAACATTTTCACAAACATATCATCCACTTCTGGCAAATTATTATTCACACCTGTATGGCACGAACCTTCCAATTATCTTATTTAAACCAGTGCATTTATGCATGCATGCTATGGATTCTGAATAACTTTACTTATCCCATTCATTCAATCAAACAAGTCATGCACATAACATATTATGAGGGCCAAACAAACATGGATAAGTATGTCACAATCAAAACTTTTGTCTTGCACATTATCCTATACATATTGTTACCATCATATAACTCAATTCAATCAATTTTAACACATTTACTTAAACTATACGAGTTTGCCCATTATAATTATCCAAACAAGTATACACGAACATTTGTTCCATCAAAAAGGTTGGTGAGTTACCCAAATACATACATTCGCTAGAGCAAATCGATCATATATATCATAGAACTATCAACTGAACATAGATAAGTTTATCATAATGTATTCCTTTATCTCATTTAAAGATATCATTACAATCCATCAACATTCAATGTTCAATCGGGACAACGACATTTTATCTGTATCATGTTATTATGAACCTTTTATTCATACCTTCATGAATTTCTATTTGTCATAATCACTTAATCAAGTAAATCAAATGCACAACATCATATGAATATCAAACAAGCATAGGTACTCATCACAACATGAACTTTCATCTCACATGTTATCACATACATATCATGAACTTTTATTCATACTTTTCTGAGTGTAGGCTCATCATAACTGTAATTTACTCAAATACCTTTGCATCACATTTAACATGGTTGGTGTAGCTCGGTTGGAGAGTACCTATGTCTAAACAAGATGGTTCTCATTCGCGTTGGGAGACATCACACTATCACGAATTGGTGGTACGTATAGCTAGACTCTCATTCATGCTAGGTTAGTCCGAGAATCGACTAAACCATAACTCTGATACCACTAAATGTAACATCCCCTACCTATGTCTGACGCTGGGACAGGATACGAGGCATTAACGGACTTAAACGCAAACAATCATGCAAACTGGGCCATAAAATTTCATTCATATTTTAAAACATTCAATCACATGCACATAGTCCCTTATTTGGGTTTACGAAGCCAAAAACACACTATAGAAAGGGTTTGGGACTAAACCGAGAACTTGGAAAGCTCTGGGAAAAACTTAGAATTTTTTCTCATCAAACAGGGTTACACGCCCGTGTGCCATCAAGCCGTGTCCCTCACACGATTGAGACACACAGTCGTGTCTCATCTCGTGTAGTTAACTCTTAGGCTATTTTCCAAGCCTTTTTGTTACCCTTACATAAACACACATATACATGGATCCAATGGCATTCAACATCCTCAATTATGATATAAACATATCATTTCCCTATCAACATGCATGTGTTACACATTCCCACATTAAGCCAAGACTAGCCATACCATAGTTATATTTGTGCCAATTTATTTCAACTTATCATCAAACTTCCATGTTCAAAACATTATTAGTTATCTCCATATTACACATTTAATTCATGGTCATAAAACATGCATTAAACACACATGACATATTGCCAACTATGCATGACAAACGAACATAATCATATCTTCACATCATAAGCAATAAATCATAACTTCACTAGCTATACTTACAAGCCATAATCAATATGAGCCACATCTCATGACATATACAATAGCTCAAAATAGGCCAATACATTTGGCCAAATCATAATAACACATGTCATAGAACTAGGTCCCTATACATGCCACTCACTTGATAATTCTAACATATGTAACAATATTCCCAAGGTATTGACTTGATAGTGTGATGCTGCCTCCGACAATCTCCAACCCCGAGCCAACCTGACAACACTAAAAGAAATGGAAAGGAGGAAGTAAGCTTAAAGCTTAGTAAGTACATCTGAAAATAATACATGATTCCATGGAAATATAATCATAATTACACTTTTACTTATTTTCTGGTCATGTTGTTTTCTAGAGTCATAGTTACTAAATTATTTATATCTGAAGCTACAAAACTCCAAATTAAGATCCATAAATTTTTCCTAAAACTAGACTCATGTATCTTTTTACCATAAAATTTTTAGAATTTTTGGTTTAACCAATAAGTATAGTTTATTCTTTAAAATTACCCTATTATGCTACTTGACAGTTTCAACCTTTATTTACTAAAAATCGATTATCTCATAGTACGAGTTTTGATTAATGTTCCCATCTATTTCTATTGAAAATAAACTCATTAAGGATTTTAAGAATATAAGTTATAACCCATAATTATTGTTTTAAAATTTTTAATGATATTTCCAAGTCAAAACAGGGGATTCCAAAATCATTCTGACCCTGTCTCACAAAAATTCTAATATCTCATAATATGAAATTATTTTACCGACACATTTCCTATATATGAAAATATATTCAAAAAGATTTACTTTAATATCTTATTCAATCTCCAATTCGGTTACCATGATTTTTGGTGATTTTTCAAAGTTACACAACTGCTGTTGTCCAAAACTATTTTATTACAAATTTCACACTTACATAATTTCACTTACTCCATTCCATCTTACCGAAAGTTCGCTCAACAATTGAGCACATTGCTCATAAATTTCCACAAACATATACCTGCACTTATTCATCACATGGTCATGTTCACATTTATTTTCACTTAGTTGATTTCTCATTGAACTCATTTGAATAATAACAGATACATGGTTGGCTGCACATATTACCACCCTTTTAACCGAAGCTATCTGGTACTACACATAGTGGCCTGCATTTAGTACTACAAATGAGACCAACAATCCGGTACACGTAGTGGCCTACACTTATTAGTACACATGTGACCTAACCATCTGATACACGTAGCAGCCTGCACTTAGTACTACACACGTGATTGAAATTGTCGGGTACGCATAGTAGCCTGCACTTAGTACTACACATGTGACCTAACTATCTGATACACGTAGTAGCCTACACTTAGTACTACACACGTAACCTAACCATTTGATACACGTAGTAGCCTGCACTTAGTACTACACACGTGATTGAAGTTGTCGGGTATGCATAGTAGCCTGCACTTAGTACTACACATGCAACCTAACTATCTGGTACACGTAGTAGCCTGCACTTAGTACTACACACGTGACCTAAAACCATCTTAAACACATAGTAGCCTGCACATAGTACTACACATGTGTTCTCACAATGGATCATTCGTATCATTTCTATTCCGAAGGTTCAACCGGGAAATTCCTCACTTTTCAACATTTAACAAACTCATTCATAGTCTATTTCGATTCATAATTTACATCAAATGATCATTCTATAGGTAGCCACATCTCATATCATAATGAAATATAATAACATAAAAAAATTGATATATTATTTACATACAAACTTACCTCGAATGTGAGCACGGCTATTTATTCCGATTTAGACCATAATCTCATTCATTCCCAATCTATGCCCGAATCTTATTTTCCTTCATCTATAATATCACATTTAGCTTCATAATTAGTCACATTATTCATATGGGTTCAAAAATCATATTTTTACAAATTTACATTTTGACCCCTAAAATTTAACATATTTGCACTTTTGTCCCAAGGCTCTTTAAATGATTTTTATCCAATTTCCTTGCATTTTAAGCCTAGTCAAATCATTTTAATAACTATAGTAACCCCTAATTTTAACTAAATCACACTTTTATGACAAATTTTGTAACTTTTTCAAAACGGTCCTTTTTGACAATTTCACCGAAAATCACTTAGTAAAAGTCGTTTATTACACACCGAGCATTCATCTTCTACCATTAGACATCAAAACACATGCATGTCATGCATGGGTAAATTTTTAAACATAAACCCTAGCTCAAAATATGGGTAGAAATGAGTAGATCTTGTTATGAGGATTTCAAAAACGTAAAAATCATTAAAAATGGGGCTAGAACGGACTTACAATCGAGCTTGAAAGCTTGGAAAGCCCTAGATATGTCTTCTTTCGACCATGGGGTAGAAGATGGACAAAAATTGGCTTTTAGTTTTGTTTTTAATTCATTTTAATTACTAGATTACCAAAATGCCGCTAACTTAAAAATATTCTATTTCACCCATTTCATGTCCATTTTTGTCCAACAAATGATCCAATGGTCTAATTACCATTTAAGGGCCTCCAATTTAAAATTTCATAACAATTAGACACCTCTAACATGTAGAACTCAACTTTTATACTTTTTACAATTTAGTCTTTTGACCAAATTGAGTGCCCAAATGTCAAAATTTTTGAACAAAATTTTCATGAAATCATCCCGTGAAATTGTAGACCATAAAAATATAATAAAAAAATTTACCCTATCAAAATTGTGGTCCCGAAACCACTGTTCTGACTAGGCCCTAATTCGGGATGTTATAGAGCTCATCAAACATAGATTTAATATTTCAAGAATTTCTGAGATATAACCCATTTAGTTCTTATATTTTTCTCACATTAGAAATTTTGTCCATTGAATTATTGAAATGTCGATGGATACCTGGTAGTACTCTCGAGGTATACAAATCAATGATCTGTCAATTCATGTTCAGGGGTACCCATAAGGGCACATAATCAGGAAGCACACTCTAGAGCCATATATCAGGATGCTCATATTAGCCATGTAACAGGAAGCTTATCTGGGCTAAATCAGGAAACTCATAAAAGTTTTAATTAGGAAGCTCATGAGCTTAATAGGTAACTCTGTAGACGTAACACCCCAAACCCAGCCTAGATGTTATGGCCGAATCTGGCAATGTCACATTGGAGTGTTTTTTGTAAAATGCGATATCATTGAAAAACCTATTCTATAATTAATCTCTTATTGATCTTGACAAAGGTTAGGATGTGTCGTTCGTTTCCAAAATGTAAGTTGTTTAGCAAAGAATTAATCGTATTAAATCGCCATTCATTTGAATACATTATTTATTGCGAAGACTTTTAAAACATGATGCGTAAATGTGGTGTTTTGAAAAACATTTATCTTTTGAAAATGCGAGTCCTACTGCTAGCAAAGAAAAATCAACACTAAAACCTTGATTAACGGATAAAAACTTTAAGAGGCCTTATTACATAAAAATACCCAAATAAAAGTACATATAAATTAAAAACCAATAAGGAAGTCCATGCAGTTATGTGGCTACCTTTGGGTCCCACGCAGCACCGACCCACCTAAGACTGGGGATTACCTGCGCAGATAAACAGAAGGGTGAGTTTATGAAAACTCAGTGTGTAATCCTTTTTATAAACAAACAGCAAATCATATAGTAGGCAAATACCATCTGGGCCGAAGCCTATTTCAGTAATAGTTCAATTTAGTTAGCGTTGTAGCCTATTACAGTATCAGTATCAGTGTGGGCCTTGGCCCAATTCAATAGCGATCACAGAACAGACATGCAATCAGAAATCCTACCCAACCAGCTTCTACACACCACTCCGTCCTACCCTAAACACCATGTGGGGATAAAATCAACCTACCCATCTCTACACACCAAAAATAGCACCTGTTGTGGCACTAAACCGAAATTGCAGCAGAGCTGCCAGTACAGTACACTTCTTCCAATCAAAACAACCCATACTCATGCAACATATCATAATATTATTCATGTATGCAACATATATAAAATGGCATGCTTAATACAGTCATACATCTTATAAGAGTAAAATAGTCATTTTAACTCATAGGGGCATAATAGACATTTATAAATTTTGAGGTCGAGGTATGCTTACCGGCCCAATATAGGTCCACAGTCATCTCGGGTGACTCGTGCAATCTTAACAGTCAAACAGTAAAAATAGGCCCAAGGCCCATAACACAGGCCCATGTGGGCCCACATGCCCGTGTGGCCCATAATCCCAAATTTGGCCTTGGCCATGTAAACTACATAGTCTGGCCCAATATTTTCCATTCGTCCATGTGGTTTACCCGTGTGGGGCCCATGAGCCCGTGGGGCCCACATGATCCATTTTGGCCTAACGTGGCCCAAAACGGCCTAAGCCCACGAAATCACTCATGTTGGCATCCAATACCCATGTTTTTGTGTTAGAACTACAACACGAGCGAGCTCACGTTCGTATTGCACCGATGGTCTCTTATTTCGGCTTTTGCCGATTTACAAGTAGAGGCAGTGTTTAACACACCTTACTCACGAAAAACGTGCGAATAATCCCCAAGTACTCCAACCTACATTCAATCACGAGTTCCGGATAATCGCATCCTAATCGAATTGTCAAAACCCCCCACCAAAAAACTTCATCAAAAGTTTACCTAACACTTACTTAGATCAGTCGATTGTGGCTTGCCTATTTAAACAGTTTGCAAGAGACTAATCACTAGGCCTTAGGGGGTTATTTACACTTCAACCAAACCTTATCAACCATCAAACAAAAAAACTAGACAAAAAGTTTCTTACCGAAACCGAAGAGTCCATATTAGAAGAACATTTGGCCCACACCTACACAAAAGCCGAAATCACATTGTAACACCCCTAACTCGTGACCGACGCCGGTGTCGGACACGAGGGGTTAACGGCCAAACCCTCTCTAGATACCAACCAATTTGACGTTACCAGTCAGGCTGGAAAACTGCGTCACCGTCGCCTTAAAAATCATATCTCGAGTTTCAAAACTCGGAAACTGGTTTCGTAAATTTTCCCTGAATTTATACTCACATACCCATCCATGGATTTATTTTAGAATTTTGGTTGGGCCAATTGGTACAGTTTATTAGTTAAAGTCACCCATGTTACAGGGACCGACTGCTCTGACCTTCGCGCGTTACAACTTGAATATCTCCCTGTACAGGGCTTTAATACTGGTGTCGTTTGTTTCTAATGAAACTAGAATCAAAATGGAATCTTTACATATAAGGCATGACTCCTAATTCTTTCTGGATAATTTATGGTAATTTTCAAAGTCGCGACAGGGGACCCAGAAACCGTTCTGGCCCTGTCTCACGAGAACCTTAATATTTCTCAGTATACCACTCGTATGGTCGTTTCGTTTCGTCCATATAAAATAGATTCATCAAGGTTCAGTTCCATAATTTACTCACTATTTAATTCTACTTCTACTATTTTTAGTGATTTTCAATCTCATCTCACTGCTGCTGTCCGCAACAGTTACTGCAGTAGACTATGCCAATTTCATGAATTTTTCCTTGGCCTTAATCATCCACCATACATGACACAAATTATGGCCACCTTATCAAAATTTGAGTTTCTAAGACTCGTGGCTATAGGTTCTAGCATCCCACTCGACGACCACATAGGCCATTTTCACATGGCTTAAAGTTTACAACCCACAATTCGACAAAATATAATAGCCTATACATGCCAAATGTTCTTCAACAACAAAAACAATACCACAAGATTTCAGCCGTGTGATGACTTCAACGACGGTCCCGATCACGCAAACAATACGAGTCCGAGAGACCTAAAATGGGTGACAAGAAAACACCGAGTGAGTTTACAACTCAGTAAGTCATAAGCATTCATCAATCCAATCGATAAAGTTACTACAACATGAAACAATAAACGAGGCTAGGTACTCATCCATATCGAATCTATACCATAATTCCTCGGACCTTTCGGTCCAATCTCATACCAAGTCATACATCCACATTTCATATTCTACACAACAAGATATTTGAGGCATTTTCACACACTAACTCATTTCCACCACAATCATACAATTTCAATCATCACATAGATTTAAGGCTTACCAAATTCAACCCCGAGCATGAACATATTTTCTATTCGTCATGAGCTCGAGGTACTTACCCGATCCGCTGTCCGGGATTAGCTCGATGATGTCGCACACTCAGTGCCAATTGTAATGCAAAAGCATATAGTGAATCCGCACACTTAGTGCTATATGTATTCAACTCGCACACTTAGTGCTATATAATCAAACTCGCACACTTAGTGCTGTACAATTTTAAACCCGCACACTTAGTGCCAATCTTGTCACCGTGTCCATTTATACCCGCACACTTAGTGCCGAGACCAATACCTTATGTATTTTGCTGCCTTTATACATTCAACAATGGCATCATTCCATACACATACATTTCCATTTACACACCAACTCATTTAAACACATTTGCATATATATATTGATCATTTAAATCAACACCAAATATACGCTTAATGACTTACCTTGTGTTGGGTAAAACAGTCCAAGTCGGCTACTCGATGACCTTCGCTCTTTCCCTTGCTTGATTCTCCTTCTTTAACTCCTTGAGCTTAATCAATAAATCAACTAGTTTAACCCTCTTGCTAAACATTCATAATTCAATTACACATGCATATGTATGTTTGTATATTCGCAACCATCCTCACTTATTACCCATTTGGTCAACAATCTAAGCCAAGATAAGGCTTCAATATGGTTGCCTCTAACCGAATACATGCACACCAATCTACTTCCTTTGGCGAATATGCATGTCTATGTGGAGGCCAATTTTACACTTAATACTACACAAAAAAACAGCATACATTTTCCTAATTAACGATTACATATTGTAGTTCTATACACATCTCTCATTTATTTCATAACCAAACAACATCACAAGCAAATAGACACCTTAAAATAGTATACATGTCATACCAATTCATCATGTGCAAACATATATTCATGTAGGTGCAATGGCCAATTCTCAAGTGGCTTATATCCAAATATACACACATATCCAAAGCTTAAATCTTACTTACCATGCAACATGCATGAATCATACTTATGGATATAACATGGCGAATACCACAACACCATACCGCTTCAATTTGGTCATGGTTAAACAAAGAACTTAGTATCTCATTCAAAATGCTAAAAGAAAATCTAAGAATCCTCAATCCACCATCACATGAATCATTATCAAGCTTGATATTTAGCATGCAATGGCATTAACACCATATTCACTTTGGTCAATTTCATTCCCATGACATAACAAAGATTTGAACCATGGGCTAACAAGAACATCAAGCTAGCAACTAAAATATACATGAATCTCATGGCAAAACATCAAACTTACCTTAATCTAGGTACAAGTATGGCCAAACCTCCTCCTAAACCTCTTCCAAACCAACATGAAACAAGAATTCCTTCCTTCTTCCTTAGAATTTTCAGCCCAAAGGAAATGAAAATGATGAACAAAATTCTTCTCTCCTTCTCCACACTCACGGCAATGGGCATGCATGAGACCATTTTTTTCTTTTTTTTGTTCCTTTCATTATTAAATTCCCATGCTCACTATTTTATTTTTTCTTACATACACCATTGTCCCAACATGTTTTATGACATGTTTTTACCCATAATCTCTTGTCATGGCCGCCACTAACTATTAGGGGGAAATTTGACATGCAAGTCCTCCCTTTGACTACATGCACTATTAGGTCCTTATAGATTAGCCTATCACTTTTCAAAAGTGTCACACAAGTCCTACTAACTGAATTCACATGCTATCGGCTAAATCAAGCTTGAAATTTTCACACATTCATAATTACATATTCTAGACAATAAATATTACGTTCAAACATTTGGTGACTCGGTTTAGCGGTCTCAAACCACTTCCCGACTAGGGTCAATTTTGGGCTGTCACAACTCTCCCCCACTTAAGAAATTTTCGTCCCCGAAAATCTTACCGGTAAATAGGTTTGGGTAACGCTCTTTCATAGAGTTCTCGGGTTCCCAAGTAGCTTCTTCCATCCCGTGTTTGAGCTATAACACTTTTACTAATGGAACTCTTTTGTTTCGCAACTCCTTCACTTCACGAGCTAGGATACGAATCGGTTCTTCTTCATAACTCATATCGGCTTGAATTTCAACCTCGATGGACTAATTACGTGTGACGGTCGATCTATAACGTCAAGCATCGAAACATGGAAGACGCTAGAATCCTTTCAAGTTCGGGGGCAAAATCAAACGATACGCGATCGACCGACTCGCTCAGATATTTCATATGGCCCGATGAACCTCGGCTCAATTTTCCTTACGGCCAAATCTAAGCACCTTCTTCCAAGGTGAAACTTTGAGAAAGACCTTGTCTCCAACCCGATATTCAATATCTTTTCTTTTCAAATCCGATACGACTTTTGGCGATCCGGCGCTTTCAAGCTTTCACGAATTACTCGAACTCTTTGCTCGGCATCCTTAACCAAATCAACCTCAAGAATTTACCTTCACTAAGTTCACCAGAATAATGGGGTACGGCATTTACGATCAGATAAAGCCTCGTAAGGCGCCATCTTAATACTTGATTGAAAGCTATTGTTGTGTTTAATTCAATCAAAGGCGATACCGCTCCCATGAACCACTAAACTCAAGGATACAACATCTCAACATATCCTCGAGTATTTGAATTATCCGCTCGGATTGACCATCGGTTTGGGCGTGAAAGGCGGTCTTTGAAATGCAACTTGGTACCCAAAGCTTCTTGAAATTTCTTCCAAAATCGCGAGGTAAATCTCGGATCTCTATCCGACACAATAGAAATCCAGACCGTGTAATCTCACAACTGAGAAACGATAATTCGGCTAGTTTATCCAATGAAAATCCAGACGACGGGATAAAGTGAGTGACTTAGTCACCTATCAACAACAACCCAAATCGATCCTTCTTACTAGTCGACAATGGCGGCCGGACACAAAGTCCATTGTGACTCGATCCCATTTCCACTCGGGTATCGTGATCGGTCAAGCAACTCAAGGCACTTGATGTTTCACTTTCACTTGTTGACATATTAAACATCTCAAACAAAGTCTGAGATGTCCCGCTTCATACCATGCCACCAAAACCGACGTTTCAAATCGTTGTACATCTTCAGACTCCCGGGTGGATTGCCATTCGGCTACAATGGACTTCGCTCAAAATTATTGAATAAGTTCAATTCTTTGGGACACACAGACGACTTCGAACCTCAAACAATCGTCATCATCGATTTGAAATTTCGAGTCCTTGTTCGAACACACTCATCCCGCTTTTGCAACCAACTCATCGTCGACTTTTCGAGCTTCACGAATTTGACGATCAATAATGGTTTGGCTTTCAATTCAGCTACTAACACATTGTCGGTAGGATAGACAAGTGTACATTCATCGTCAGAAAGAAAATAGTGATTTTCGCTTAAGGCATCCGCGAACCACATTAGCCCTTCCCGGTGATAATCAATGACGAGCTCATAATCTTTTAACAACTCGAGCCATCACCTTTGTCGCAGATTTAAGTCTCTTTGGGTCATCAAATATTTGAGACTTTTGTGATCCGAATACACATGGCACTTCTCACCAAATAAGTAATGTCGCCATATCTTTAAGGCGAATACGATGGCGACCAATTCGAGATCATGGGTCGGATAATTTTTCTCATGTGGCTTTAATTGCCTCGACGATAGGCCACAACTCGCCCTTCTTGCATCAATACGCAACCCAACCCAAGTAGGGATGCGTCACTATAAATGACAAACTCTTTGCCCGATTCGGGTTGCACTAGAATTGGGGCTTCACCAAATAAGCTTTCAGTTGATCGAAACTTTTCGACATTTCTCCGTCCATTCAACTTAACATCCTTTTGGAGTAGCCGTCATTGGCGTGGCTATCGTCGAGAAACCTTTACAAATCGTCGGTAATAACCGCAAGCCCCAAAAGCTCCTAACTTCAAGAACATTCCTTGGTGGTTTCCAATCGACTATGGCGTAATTTTGTTCGGTCCACCTCGACACCGATCGCGGACACCACGTGCCCCAAAAGCTAACCTCTTTCAACCAAAATTCACATTTATCGAACTTTATGTATAATCGCTATCTCGTAAGATTTGCAACACTAGCCTCGTGTGTTCAAGATGCTCGTTTCATCTCTCGAATAGACCAAAATGTCATCGATAAATACAACTACGAACCGATCCAAGTATGGCTGAAAATTCTATTCATTAAATCCATAAACACCGCAGGGCATTAGTGAGCCCAAACGGCATCACCAAGAATTCAGAGTGACCGTACCTCGCTCTAAAAGCGGTTTTGGGTATGTCCGATTCTCGGACCCTCAACTAATAGTACCCGACCTCAAATCTATCTTTGAAAACACCGAGGCTCCCTTTAATTGATCAAACAAATCGTCAATTCGTGGCAATGGATATTTATTCTTTATCGTCACTTTATTGAGTTGACGATAGTCGATGCACAACCTCATGGTTCCGTCCCTCTTCTTCACAAACAATACAAAGCGCCCATGGAGAAAAACTCGGTCGAGCGAAACCTCTATCCGTCAATTCTTGCAATTGAACCTTCAATTCCTTTAATTCCGTTAATGCCATACGACACGGGGCTATTGAAATCGGCGTAGTACCGGTACAACCGATGCCAATTCCACTTCTCGAACCGGTGGCAATCCCAGAACTCCTCGGGAAAAACATCCGAATACTCACAAACCACCGGTACCGATTCGAGTTTCCTTTCCGCCTCTTTACTTCCAAACACATACGCAAGGTATGTTTCACACCCCTTTTTCACATACCTCCGAGCGGTCATAGAAGATATTATCGCTGGCGCTCCTTTTAAATCAGTAGACTCGACTCGGACTACCTCATTATTTGCACTCCTCAAATCAATGGTTTTCCTTTTGCATCCACCAACGCATCATGTACGGTCACCAATCCATACCAAGAATAACATCAATTCATTAAATGGTAGAAGCATCGATCGGCCGTAAAACAGGACTCTCAATTATTGGGGCATCTCTTGCACACTTTATCAACGAGCACGTATTGACCCAAAGGGTTTGACACTCGAATTACGAACTCAGTAGACTCAATAGGTAGAGTCTTACTGGATGCTAAGGTTTCACATACATATGAGTGAGTAGAGCCGGGGTCAATCAATGCAATCACAATAGTATCAAAGAGAGTAAAAGTACCAGTGATAACGTCAGGGGAGGATGCCTCCTCTCGTGCGCGGATGGCATATGCTCTAGCAGGAGTACGGGTCTCGGATCGGACAGCCATATTAGAGGCTCCTCTCTGATTACCACCCCTACCTCCAGAGATTCTCGGGGCCTACCTCCACCGTCGCTCCACTAGGTCTTGCACCTTGCGCCTTATTCCTCTCATCTAGCTCGTGCAATCTCTAATGAAGTGGTCCTTGAACCGCATCCATAACAGCCCTATTAATGCAGACTTACCCCAACATTCACCTAGGTGTCGTCTTCCACATTAGGGGCATTCAGGTCTCTCTTGACGATTATTGCCCACACTAGCTATCAAGTAGCTCTGAGTCCGCCAATGGTCGGGCTCTAATGGAAATTCCGCGATCGTCCTCGACTTCTTGGTGTCCTCCCCGAACCTCTTTACAGCCGAGAACGGAGCTTTACTCGTCGATCTTTTACGGTAATCTCTTGCTTCAAATTCAGCCTTCTTCTTCTCCTTCCCAAGTTCTTCCGCTTGCGTGCTCGTTCGACTAGTGTCACGAACTCCTTTATCTCCAAAATTCCCACTAGTAACTTTAACTCTTCATTCAATCCTTCTTCAAATCTTTTGCACATCGCAACCTCATCAGCCACACACTCCGAGCATACCGACTAAGTCTTACGAACTCATGTTCAGATTCGAGATCTGATCATCCGCCTTGCTTGAGTTCCAAGAATTCCTTACGCTTCGATCGATGAACTGTTGACTAATGTATTTCTTTCAAATTGGATTGGAAGAAATCCCAAGTAACTCGCTCATTTGGGACTATGGAAATTAAAGTCCTCCACCAATAGTAAGTCGAGTCTCGCAACAAGGATATAGCACACTTAAGACATTCATCGGTGTGCATGATAGTTCATCTAACACTCTAATGGTGTTATCGAGCGTAACTCGGCCTTTTGGCATCATCAATAACTATGGCCTTGAACTCCTCGGCCCCACGCTTCCTAATCAAGTCCACGGTGGTTTACTCAGCCTCACGGGATCAAGAATCGGAGGCATTGCGGCTCTTGGGGTGGAGTATTTAATTTGGGAATGGTTGGACAGCCGGGTTGGTTCGGGCATATTATGCGACCCACTCATTCATCATGGTGAAGAAGGCTTGTTTCGCCTTCATTTTGATTATTCGCGGATGATCGAGGCTCAACAGGCGGTGTCCCTTGCGCAGAGCAGCCGCTACACTTTCAACGTCATCCGCCAAGGGTCTCTACCCCGGTTCCATTGCTAATCAAAACAAAATTCCAACCGTCAGAAGTCATCACATTATTAAGCGCTAACAATTTGGCATGTATAGCTAGACTCACACGCGCTATGGTAGTCCTAGAACCGACTAAACCATAGCTCTGATACCAATAAAATTGTAACACCCCTAACTCGTGACCGACGCCGGTGTCGGACACGAGGGGTTAACGGCCAAACCCTCTCTAGATACCAACCAATTTGACGTTACCAGTCAGGCTGGAAAACTGCGTCACCGTCGCCTTAAAAATCATATCTCGAGTTTCAAAACTCGGAAACTGGTTTCGTAAATTTTCCCTGAATTTATACTCACATACCCATCCATGGATTTATTTTTAGAATTTTTGGTTGGGCCAATTGGTACAGTTTATTAGTTAAAGTCACCCATGTTACAGGGACCGACTGCTCTGACCTTCGCGCGTTACAACTTGAATATCTCCCTGTACAGGGCTTTAATACTGGTGTCGTTTGTTTCTAATGAAACTAGACTCAAAATGGAATCTTTACATATAAGGCATGACTCCTAATTCTTTCTGGATAATTTATGGTAATTTTCAAAGTCGCGACAGGGGACCCAGAAACCGTTCTGGCCCTGTCTCACGAGAACCTTAATATTTCTCAGTATACCACTCGTATGGTCGTTTCGTTTCGTCCATATAAAAATAGATTCATCAAGGTTCAGTTCCATAATTTACTCACTATTTAATTCTACTTCTACTATTTTTAGTGATTTTCAATCTCATCTCACTGCTGCTGTCCGCAACAGTTACTGCAGTAGACTATGCCAATTTCATGAATTTTTCCTTGGCCTTAATCATCCACCATACATGACACAAATTATGGCCACCTTATCAAAATTTGAGTTTCTAAGACTCGTGGCTATAGGTTCTAGCATCCCACTCGACGACCACATAGGCCATTTTCACATGGCTTAAAGTTTACAACCCACAATTCGACAAAATATAATAGCCTATACATGCCAAATGTTCTTCAACAACAAAAACAATACCACAAGATTTCAGCCGGTGTGATGACTTCAACGACGGTCCCGATCACGCAAACAATACGAGTCCGAGAGACCTAAAATGGGTGACAAGAAAACACCGAGTGAGTTTACAACTCAGTAAGTCATAAGCATTCATCAATCCATCGATAAAGTTACTACAACATGAAACAATAAACGAGGCTAGGTACTCATCCATATCGAATCTATACCATAATTCCTCGGACCTTTCGGTCCAATCTCATACCAAGTCATACATCCACATTTCATATTCTACACAACAAGATATTTGAGGCATTTTCACACACTAACTCATTTCCACCACAATCATACAATTTCAATCATCACATAGATTTAAGGCTTACCAAATTCAACCCCGAGCATGAACATATTTTCTATTCGTCATGAGCTCGAGGTACTTACCCGATCCGCTGTCCCGGATTAGCTCGATGAGGTCGCACACTCAGTGCCAATTGTAATGCAAAAGCATATAGTGAATCCGCACACTTAGTGCTATATGTATTCAACTCGCACACTTAGTGCTATATAATCAAACTCGCACACTTAGTGCTGTACAATTTAAACCCGCACACTTAGTGCCAATCTTGTCACCGTGTCCATTTATACCCGCACACTTAGTGCCGAGACCAATACCTTATGTATTTTGCTGCCTTTATACATTCAACAATGGCATCATTCCATACACATACATTTCCATTTACACACCAACTCATTTAAACACATTTGCATATATATATTGATCATTTAAATCAACACCAAATATACGCTTAATGACTTACCTTGTGTTGGGTAAAACAGTCCAAGTCGGCTACTCGATGACCTTCGTCTTTCCCTTGCTTGATTCTCCTTCTTTAACTCCTTGAGCTTAATCAATAAATCAACTAGTTTAACCCTCTTGCTAAACATTCATAATTCAATTACACATGCATATGTATGTTTGTATATTCGCAACCATCCTCACTTATTACCCATTTGGTCAACAATCTAAGCCAAGATAAGGCTTCAATATGGTTGCCTCTAACCGAATACATGCACACCAATCTACTTCCTTTGGCCGAATATGCATGTCTATGTGGAGGCCAATTTTACACTTAATACTACACAAAAAACAGCATACATTTTCCTAATTAACGCATTACATATTGTAGTTCTATACACATCTCTCATTTATTTCATAACGAAACAACATCACAAGCAAATAGACACCTTAAAATAGTATACATGTCATACCAATTCATCATGTGCAAACATATATTCATGTAGGTGCAATGGCGAATTCTCAAGTGGCTTATATCCAAATATACACACATATCCAAAGCTTAAATCTTACTTACCATGCAACATGCATGAATCATACTTATGGATATAACATGGTCGAATACCACAACACCATACCGCTTCAATTTGGTCATGGTTAAACAAAGAACTTAGTATCTCATTCAAAATGCTAAAAGAAAATCTAAGAATCCTCAATCCACCATCACATGAATCATTATCAAGCTTGATATTTAGCATGCAATGGCATTAACACCATATTCACTTTGGCGAATTTCATTCCCATGACATAACAAAGATTTGAACCATGGGCTAACAAGAACATCAAGCTAGCAACTAAAATATACATGAATCTCATGGCAAAACATCAAACTTACCTTAATCTAGGTACAAGTATGGCCAAACCTCCTCCTAAACCTCTTCCAAACCAACATGAAACAAGAATTCCTTCCTTCTTCCTTAGAATTTTCAGCCCAAAGGAAATGAAAATGATGAACAAAAATTCTTCTCTCCTTCTCCACACTCACGGCAATGGGCATGCATGAGACCATTTTTTTCTTTTTTTTTGTTCCTTTCATTATTAAATTCCCATGCTCACTATTTTATTTTTTCTTACATACACCATTGTCCCAACATGTTTTATGACATGTTTTTACCCATAATCTCTTGTCATGGCCGGCCACTAACTATTAGGGGAAATTTGACATGCAAGTCCTCCCTTTGACTACATGCACTATTAGGTCCTTATAGATTAGCCTATCACTTTTCAAAAGTGTCACACAAGTCCTACTAACTGAATTCACATGCTATCGGCTAAATCGAAGCTTGAAATTTTCACACATTCATAATTACATATTCTAGACAATAAATATTACGTTCAAACATTTCGGTGACTCGGTTTAGCGGTCCCGAAACCACTTCCCGACTAGGGTCAATTTTGGGCTGTCACACACATAGAATGGTAGAGGCAAAGTGGAATAATCACACCCCTAGCAGTAATCGATAGAGGGAAGAAGATGTTAGAAGAGAGATTACAATGGTAGAGAGAAGCAAGAGGGAATCATGTGCACTTACAGATTTGTCAAAGAACCCTTACTAAACCGAAATCAAAAATAAAAGAGAAGAAAATAATAATTGTGTACTCGAACCTGAGATGAAATGTTCGGCTAACACAAAACATAGAAAACCAACAGAACAAAATGAGGGGAAGAGTATTCGGTTTTAGCAATACAAGGAGGGACACTAAAAAAGAGTCGAAGGAATAGAGAGAAAAGGGAAAAGGGGTATTCAGCTATTATTGAAAGGAAAGGAAAATTTGAGAGAGGACGAAATAGGTGATAATTGGCTAAGCACAAAATGCAGAAGGGGAGGATTGATAGTGTCAAAAGAATTGAGAAAGAGAGAGGAAGGAGAGAATTCGGCTAAGAAGAATGAGGGAAAGAAGAGCAAAATGTCGAAATGAGCGACCTCAAAAGAAGTGAAAAACCGATGCCAGCAAAAACGAATAATACTACCAAAACGTCCCTAGCATTATTCGGCCTCCATAGAAAAAGAGAGAGCCAATATGTTCACAGCACCTGAAAATAGAGTGGCTAAACTCACCAAAACTGAAAGTCTAGAGTGCCACAAATCCCATTCAGCACCAACTCTTCTCCCACTACAAAACCCCACGATTTTCTCCTATAATCTCTCCTAAAATCCCTCCAACCGAACACTATCCACATCCCAACATTCCCTCTTACAATCCCTCTATGACCAGTTCAAACCTCACTCCACTTAGTAGTGTTTTGGTCAAACCCTACTACCCTCACGGCTTAGGTAGCAAAATAGAACCCCACATTGCACAAACCAGGAATCGAACTTCAGACCTCAGACATTAGTAACACGCCACTTATCCCCTGGACCAGCAGACCCATTTTGTCATGTTTTTCCCTTATTTACTTAAAAGCCTACTGCCTAGAGACAGTGCTTATTCCTTTAAAAACAAAACTTTTTGCACCTGCTCAAGCCTAAACCCAAGACTTCTCAGGCACTTCCCAGAACACTTAACCACTGAGGCAAACATGCATTTGTGTCACCTTCTCACACAACTAAATATTTATGTACATCCTCCTAATTGTACCCCTACTCAAAACCTAATACTTCTAGGCCCAAAATTCAGGGTGTTACAGTAGAGTTATTAACAGGGAGTTTCGGATAGCATAACAGAAAGTTCAAGCAAGCCATGTCAGAAAACTTATAAGAGCTTATATCAGGACACTCACGAAGAGCTGCGTTTGTATCCGCAATAAATGCTAGATCACAATCGATCAAATCATGTAACATGACGCTCACAAAGAGCTATGACAGTGAGCAACACATGCAGGATCACTATCGATTAGGATGCTCGCAAGAACTATATAACATGACACTCGAGAGGGCTTATAACAGGATTGCTCGTCTGAGCTATAATGTCTGCAACATGTGCAAGACTATAATTAATACAGGAAGCTAATGTATCCATCGCATTTCATTATTCAAATGGAACTTATCATTTATCGATCAAAATTGACATGAGATTAATTTCATACATTAAAAATTTATGCAATTCACACAAGTACAACATTCGATTCAGACATATTAATACACATAATTAAGTTACACGAGCTTACCTCGATACTTGTTCGTATACAGAAATCTACTAATTCAGAACTTTTCTTTTCCTAGATCTAGCTTCTTATTTGAGCTTTTTGGATATAAATAAATGAATTTAACATCAATTTAATCCATTTTACACTCAATTAAACTCAATTCACTTCTTAGGAAAAATTACTATTTTGCCCATATACTTTTCATGAATAGCGATTTCGTCCCTACGCTCAAAAAATAAAATTCATGAAATTTAATCCTTATTTCATGCCTAACTAAATTTTACATATTACAATAACAGCCCATGAATTTCACAAAAATCAAAATTTTTCCAAGGGTTTTACCACTTTTCAATTTCATCTCTAAATCATAGTTTTCTCAAAATTCTCTTCGTAAAAGTTGTTTATCTATTAACAACCTTTCTTTTTCTACCATAAATTTTAAATTTTTAGCATATTCATCCATGGAAAAATTTCAATACTTTGATAAATTTACAAATTGATCCCTAAAATAGATAGATTAATCTATTTCAAACTCAAAAGTATAAAAAATACTAAAAACGAGATAAGATTACTTACCCAATTAAGCCAAGAAAGCTTTCTTTCTCTTTCCTAGGTTTCCATGTATTTTTGGGGAAGAAGATGATATAAAATGATGATATTAAGCATTTATTTAGTTTATCATCTTTTAATTTTTCCATTTTCCAATTTAGTCCTTTTTCTTTTTCTAATTTTCCAAGGATGATTCATCAAAAAATATCTACTAACTTTTCTATACTGGTCTGATTACCATATAAGTACCTTAAATTTTAAATTCCATAGCTATTTGATATTTATAACTACTAGAATTCAACTTTTGCATTTTATGCAATTTGATCCTTTCCACAATTAAACATGAAACCGATAAAATTTTCTTATCAAATTTTTTATACGTCTTTCGTATCATAATGCCAACCATGAAATAATATTAAAATAATTTCTTTATGACTCAGATTTTTGTTCCCGAAACCATTATTTCGATTTCACTGGAAATGGGTTGTTACACCTAGGGTAGTGGCATGTATAAACTTATGTAGTTGAATTTGTGGTGTTTGATGAATATGTAAATAATAACTATATGTGTTTGTGTTGTGGTGTTATGTATGCATAATAGGTATAATACTTACTTTAGAAAGTACTTTTGGTCACTTTTGATAAAGGATGAGAATGGTTTATTAGTATCATTTGATGGTTTGTGTTATTGAGATACCTTATTTTGAGCATTTAGTAAGTTCTTGGAACTAGTAGTTGATGAATGGTAAGTGGTAACATATGCATGTTTAAGTAAGTTTTGAATGAATACATTTGAGGTGCCCTGTATGGTATATTGGTTGATTGATTTTGGACTATTCAATTGGTCATTTCATGTAAGTTTTGGTCACATTTTGATGTCTTGATTAGGTTCTCAAAGGCCTATAGGTGTGTGCATTGTTTGGTGTTGGGAATAGTTTGAGTTTGGCAAATTCATGTCTACACGATCTAAGACACGGGCATGTGACTCAACCATGTGTGATACATAGCCTGGCGACACAACCGTGTGTCCCCTGTAGGTTTTATTGCATAAAAGTCAAGCTGTTATACGGCCTAGCACATGGGCGTTTGGGGTTATTTTGAGAGTTACACGGTATGGCACACAGGTTTGTGACCCTACTCAGAGAGTTATACGGGTAAGGACACGAGTTAGGACAAGGCTGCGTTTCCCTAGTTCAAAGGTTACACGGCTTGAGACATGAGCGTGTGTCTCAATCGTGTAACCCCTGTAGACAAAATTTTCTAACTTTTTCTTATACATTCCAAATATTTCCAACTTGGTCCCAGATTGTTTCTAAGGTGTTTTTAGGGCCTCGAGGGCTCAATTAAGGGACGATATGTTTGAGAATGAATGTATTTTAATATGATTTCTTTGATGTACAAAATGTATGTTTTAATGTTCTGTTTGTACGGTAATACTCCGTAACCCTAATCTAGTGACAGACACGTATTAGGGGTGTTACATACAACATGTTGCTGAGGCCTAAAGTAGATCTAGAAACTATGGGACTATTGCGGATAGGCTCCAAACTAAAGAACTAAGTTGTTTAGGGGCATTGCTGGGACGACCTCCACCGTGGCATAATACTAGGTAGAAGCAACTAAAAGGATTCTTGATGAAATGAAATGTACCCTAAAACAGAAATTGAAGGGTACAACATCGTTGCTTAAGGATGAGGCTTACCATTGGTGGCAAGTTGTTGCAAGGGGTATGAAAGTTAGTAAACATTTTGAATGATGATATTCATATGTCTGTGGCAACACTGAAGTTACAGGAATTTGTAGAACTTTCAGAATGAGTACATAAAATTGAATAACTTTGCAAAAGTAAACAATAGTCAGAATCAAGATTTCAAGATTTTAATAAAAGAGGGTTGTTCAAGCCTGCACAATCGTCTTAGAAATGAGACAAATCAATCGGCTGCCCCTTTAAAGTTCATTGGCAGAGATAAACTAAGGAAAAATAAATTTAAGTATGCTAATTCTCTAGTGGCTAGTGTCGAAAGTGTAAAGAATGTTGAGAGAATTGTTCTTGTGTGATGATTGCAATAAAAGGCATTTTTGGTAAGTGTCAGTCAAAGTCAAGTGCTTGTTTCTATTGTGGATCTACCGATCAATTCCTTCATGATTGTCCAAGAAGGTAGACTGATTTTGGCAATCAATCAAAGAATCCTAAAGCAACCTCACAGAGAGGCAGATGATTTGGAAACACTAGAAACACTACTCCTGGTCGAGGGAAGAATAGCGAGATGAATTAACAATCTGAAGCGAGAACCCCAATTAAATCTTATGAGAGCTTGTGAAGAAGCTACTACTCCAAATGTTATTGCATGTACTTTTTCTCTCTTTGATATTAATGTATATGTATTGATTGATCCTGAATCAACTCACTCGTATATATACACTGCATTAGTAGACAATAAGAAATTACTTGTTGAGTTCATTGAATATAACTGTCAAAGTTACAGATCCCTTGGTTTAGTGTGTTCTAGTTAATCAGTTGTTTAGATCATGTCCACTTAAAATTAGGGGTTACGATTTCCCCGCTTTATTTCCCTTTGATAAGTTTGATGTGATTCTGGGTATGGACTGGTTGACTCTACATGATGCTGTTGTAAATTGTAAACGAAAGCATATTGTGTTAAAATGTCAAAATGGTAAACAGATACAAATTGAATGAAATAGATTGGATGGTACATATAATATAATCTCAACTATGATGGCATAAAATATGTTAAAAAGGGCTATGAAGCATATCTCACTTATATAGTTGATTCAGGGGTTTTAGAATTGAATTTAGAATCATTTCTTATTATGTGTGAGTTCAAAAATGTGTTTCTAGAGGAATTACCAGGGTTGCCGCAGACCAGAGAGGTTGAGTTTGCTATTGAATTAATGCTAGGAACATATTCGATATCGATAGCTCTATATAGAATGTCACCTACAGAATTGAAAAATTAAAAGCACAGTTGCAATAATTGACAGATAGGGCTTTACTTCGCCCAACTTTTCTTCTTGGGGTGCTCTTGTGTATTTGTTAAGAAAAAAGACGGATCAATATGATTATGTATCGATTATCGACAGCTTAACAAAGTCACGATCAAGAACAAGTATCCATTGCCACGTATAGATGACTTATTTGATCAGTTGAAAAGTGCAATAGTATTATCAAAGATCAATATTCGTTCTGGTTATTATCAGCTACGGGTTAAAGACCCTGATGTGCTAAAAAACTGTGTTCAGAACTAGGTACGGTCATTATGAGTTTCTTGTGTTCAAGAATCCATTTTCTTTTTATAAAGCCTAAAATAATTTATTTTGCCTTTTTGACCCCATATTGTAGGGTGAATCTCGAAAGATATGAAAGATCTTCCTCCAAGCCGTGCATATGACTTTCATCGAATATGGTTTCCAACAGAATTCCATATGTATCTATTAGATCGAGTATGGAATTCTATTTACTCACTTTAAATTGAGTGTCTGTTTCCTTCCCTTTCTTGTTAGGATTGGAAATCCTGTATTTTACATATCTATACGATTGAGTCCTTGGGTTTCTGAAATATTGTAAAAAGAAGTGCTTCAAATCATTTCTTTTGACCCAGACCTATTCTAAAGAGTCGAGGCATTTTGAATTGTTTTTTGACATGGACAAAGTCAAGGAAAACCTCTAAAATTATTTCAATATTAGACCTTAGACATATAATAGTTCCAAACAGAATCTCTTTAGAAAGAAGATCTTTTGTCTCATGGTAGCCTGCTCCAGTGTGACAGCCTTAAAATGACCCTAGTCGGAATGTGGTTTCGGGACCACAAAACCGAGGCATAAAAATAATTTGATATTTAATTTGATGCCTATAATATGTGTTAACTCATGTGTGACATTTTTGATGCTTTAATTTAGAGTTATAAATGTGAATTTCACTAGAAAGGACCTAGTAGTAAACTTTAAAAGTATGAGGGGAAATGTGTAATGACTAGTTGATCATGCATGCAAAATGAGGGGTTTGCATGTCAACTTCCCCATTTATTAGCTAATGGCCGGCCATGACAAGGGTGTATGGGCTAAACATGTCATGAAACATGTTTTGTTGGTGCACTAGGGAGAAACAATAAACAAATAAGTATGGGTGATAAAGAAAAAAAAAAAATGTGTGAAGGCTTCTCCCCCATTGCCGTGAGTAGAGGAAAGAGGAGAAAAAATTTTTGTTCATCTTTTTTCACTTTCTTTGAGCTGAAATTCTAAGGAAGAAGGAAGGGTCTTGCTTCATGCTTGGTTTGGAGGGGGATTAGGAGGAGGTTTGGCCATACTTGTGTTGAGATTAAGGTAAGTTTGATGTTTTGCCATGAGATTCATGTATATTTTAGTAGTTAGCTTGAGTTCTAACTAGCCATGGTTCAAATCCTCACTATGTCATGGAGATGATATTCGCTAAGGTGAGATTGTGTTGACATCATTTGCATGCTAAAAGTGAAACTTTGTAATGGTGCATGTGATGGTGGATTGATGATTTTGAATATTCTTTTAACACTTTTGAGTGAGAGTTTGATAGATACTATGAGATTAAACTTCATGACATTGTAAGCTTGTAAGTTGGATGATGAAATCCATGCTTTGTGATGGTAAATGGTGTGGAAGGAACATTCGCCATGATGATAATATATGGGATAGTTATAATCAATTTGAGATTCGCCCTTGCACCTACATGCATATATGTTGCACATGATGTATTGGTATGACATATATACTATCTCAAGGTGTATATTTGCTTGTGATGTTGTTTTGGTTATGAAATAAATGAGAGATGTGTATAGAGCTACAATATGTAATGCGTTAATTAGGAAAATGTATGCTGTTTTTTCTGTAGTATTAGTGTAAAATTGGCCTCAACATAGACATGCATATTCGGCCAAAGGAAGTAGATTGGTGTGCATGTATTCGGTTAGAGGCAACCATATTGAAGCCTTATCTTGGCTTAGATTGTTGACCAAATGGGTAATAAGTGAGGATGGTTGCCGAATATACAAACATACATATGCATGTGTAATTGAATTATGAATGTTTAGCAAGAGGGATAAACTAGTTGATTTATTGATTAAGCTCAAGGAGTTAAAGAAGGAGAATCAAGCAAGGGAAAGACGAAGGTCATCGAGTAGCCGACTTGGACTATTTTACCCAACACAAGGTAAGTCATTAAGCATATATTTGATATTGCTTAAATGATTGTAATATCTATGCAATTGTGTTTAATGAGATGAAATATATACAAATGTATGTGTATGAAAAGATGATATTGTTGAACGTAAAAGAGATAGTGAAATGTGTAGGAAGTTTGCTTGGCACTAAGTGTGCGAGAAATAGATGTGTACTGGGGACTAGATTGGCACCGAGTGTGCGAGCTTGTAATGTATGGCACTAAGTGTGCGAGTTTGGACTATATGGCACTATGTGTGCGGGCTTGAATCACATGGCACTAAGTGTGCGTGATTGAGTATTAAGTACTATGTGTGCGAACTCTACACATATCTCCGATTGAACATTTATATGGAGGCGTGACTTCATCAAGATGAGTATGGACAGCGGAAAGAGTAAGTACATGGCTAATAGATGCTATGTTCATGCTCGGGGTGGAGTTGGTAAGATTTAAATCTATGTGATGATTTCAATTGCATTCCCGTAAATAAGGTATCGTGGAATAGATGAAAGTTCATTTGATTGCATGATTGTTGCGGAAATGAAATGATGTATGGAAATTGCTTAAAATATCCTATTGAACAGTATATGAAATGTAAATGTATGACTTGGTATGAGATTGATCCGAAGATCTAAGGAACTATGGTATAGTTCGGTATGGTGGAACACTTGGCCTTGTTTCATTATTTCATTTTATGATAATTGTATTAATGGATGGTTGTGGAATGCTTATGACTTATCGAGTTATAAACTCACTCGGTGTTTTCTTGTCACCCATTTTAGGTTTCTTGGACTCATCTCCTTTTGGGTGTTCGAATCACAACGAAGTCATCACACCGTGAGCAATTTTTGGTATTGACTTCTTAGTCAACTTAGGAGAACATTTGGCATGTATGGGCTATTTTGTTTTGTTAAATTTTGGGTTGTAAACTTTAAGCCATGTGAAAATGGCCTATGTGGTCGTTTGAGTGGGATGCTAGAATCTATAGCCACGAGTCTTAGAAACCTTAATTTTGATAAGGTGGCCATAATTTGTGTCACGTATGATGGATGATTAGTAAGGCTAAGGAAGGATTCATGAAATTGGCATAGTCTACTGCAGTAACAGTTGGGGACGGCAGCAGTGATATGAGATTGAAAAATCACTAAAAATAGTAGAAGTGGAATTAATAGCTAAAAAAATTACGTACTCGAAGCTTGATGGGTCTATTTTGATATGAAGGAAACGAAACGACCATATGAGCTGTATTTTAAGAGATATCCAAGATTTCGTGAGACAGGGCCAGAACGGTTTCTGGAT
The DNA here is from genome assembly GCF_025698485.1 of Gossypium arboreum. Taxonomy (NCBI): domain Eukaryota; kingdom Viridiplantae; phylum Streptophyta; class Magnoliopsida; order Malvales; family Malvaceae; genus Gossypium; species Gossypium arboreum. The sequence continues at coordinate 93,000,534 of NC_069071.1, read as the reverse complement.
TCCCTATTCCGACTTTGAAAATTCATTATAAATTAACCAGAGATAATTAGGAGTCATACCACATATGTATAAATTCCTCTTTGAGTCTAGTTTCTATAGAAACAAACGACATCAGTATTAAATCCCTACACAGGGAGTTATTCCAGTTGTAACGCACGAAGGTCAGTGTAGTCGACCCCTGTAACATGGGAGACTTTAACTAATAAAATGTACTAATTGGATTGACAAAAAATTCTAGAAAAAAATCTGTAGATGGAAATATGAGTCTAGTTTCAGGAAAAAATTACGAAACTGATTTTAGAGTTGTAAAACTCAAGTTATGATTTTTGAAGCAACTAGTACACAGATTGGCAGCTTGTCTGGAAAATTCTCAATAAGTGGTTTGAAGTCTGTTAACACCTCGTGTTCGACTCCGGCGACGGTCTCGGGTTCGATGTGTTACAATTATATTGGTATCAGAGCCAAGTTTAGTCGGTTCTAGGACTACCGTAGCGCGTGTGAGTCTAGCTATACATGCCAATGTGTTAGTGCTTAAAAATGTGATGACTTCTGACGGTTGAAATTTTTGTTTTGATTAGCAAATGGAACACAGGGTAGAGAGACCCTTGGCGGATGACGTTGAAAGTGTAGCGGCTGCTCTGCGCAAGGGACACCGCCTGTTGAGCCTCGGTCATCCGCGAATAATCAAGATGAAGGGCGAAACAAGCCTTCTTCACCATGATGAATGAGTGGGTCGCGAATATGCCCGAACCAATCCTATTGTCCAACCATTCCCAAATTTAAATAATCCACCCCAAGAGCCGTAATGCCATCGGTTGCTGATCCCGTGAGGTCGAGTAAACCACCGTGGACTTGATTAGGAAGCGTGGGGCCGAGGAGTTTAAGGCCATAGTTACCGATGATGCCGAAAGGGCTGAGTTCGCTTGATAACACCATTAGAGTATTTGATGAACTGTCATGCACACCGATGAATGTCTTAAGTGTGCTATATCCTTGTTATGAGACTCACCTACTATTGGTGGAGGACCTTAATTTCCATAGTCCCAAAGGAACAAGTTACTTGGGATTTCTTCCAAACGAATTTCAAAGAAATACATTAGTCAACGGTTCATCGATCAAAAGCGTAAGGAATTCTTGGAGCTCAAGCAAGGTCGTATGATCAGATATCGAATCTGAACATGAGTTCATAAGACTTAGTCGGTATGCTCGGAGTGTGTGGCTGATGAGGTTGCTATGTGCAAAAGATTTGAAGAGGATTGAATGAAGAGTTAAAGCTACTGGTGGGTATTTTGGAGATAAAAGAATTTGTAACACTAGTTGAACGAGCCCGCAAAGGAAGAGCTCGGAAGGAGAAGAGGAAGGCTAAATTTGAAGCTAGAGATTATCGTAAAAGATCGACGGGCAAGGCTCCATTTTCAGTGTAAAGAAGTTCGAGAGGACACAAATAAGTCGAGGGTGACCTGGGATTTCCATTAGAGCACGACCATCGATGGACTCACGAGCTACTTGGTAGCTAGTGTGGGCAATAATCGCCAAGAAAAGCCCGGATGCCCCAATGTGGAAGATGACACATAGGTGAATGTTGGGGTAAGTCATTAATAGGGCCTGTTATGGATGCGGTTCAAGGACCATTTCATTAGAGATTGCACGAGCTAGATGAGAAGAATAAGATGCAAGGTACAAGATCTAGTGGGACGACGGCTAGAGGTAGACCCCGAGGATTTCAGGAGGTAGGGGTGGTAATCGAGAGAGGGTCTCGATACGGTTGTTCGATCCGAGACTCGTGTTCTCGCTAGAGCATATGCTATCCGCGCACGAGAGGAGGCATCCTCCCCGACGTTATCACCGGTACTTTCACTCTCTTTGATACTAATGTGATTGCTTTGATTGACCCCGGTTCCACTCATTCTTATATATGCGAAACCTTAGCATCCAAAGAAGACTTTACCTATTGAGTCTACTGAGTTCGTAATTCGGGTGTCAAATCCCTTGGGTCGTTACGTGCTTGTTGACAAAGTGTGTAAGAAATGCCCCCTAGTAATTCGAGGATCCTGCTTTTCCGGCGGACTTGATGCTTTTGCCGTTCGACGAATTTGATGTTATCCTCGGTTTAGATTGGTTGACCGTGCATGATGCGGTTGTGAATTGCAAAGGCAAGACTATTGATTTGAGATGCTAAATAATGAGATAATCCGAGTTGAGTCTACGGACTTAAAGGGGTTGCCACCGTAATATCGCAATGTTGGCCCAGAAATATGTGAGAAAGGGGTGCGAAGCATACCTTGCATATGTACTTGATGACAAGGAATTGGAAAAGAAACCCGAATCTATGCCGGTGGTTTGTGAATACCCGGATGTTTTTCCCGAAGAATTACCGGGTCTACCATCTGTTTGGGAAGTAGAGTTTGGTATTGAGCTTGTACCTGGGACTACGCCGATTTTGATAGCTCCGTATCGTATGGCACCAACCGAGTTAAAAGAGTTGAAAACTCAGTTGCAAGAATTGACGGATAGAGGTTTCGCTCGACCTAGTTTCTCACCTTGGGGTGCACCAGTATTGTTCGTGAAAAAGAAGGACGGAACCATGAGGTTGTGCATTGACTATCGTCAGTTGAATAAAGTGACGATAAAGAATAAATATCTGTTATCGCGTATTGATGACTTGTTCGATCAGCTAAAGGAGCCTCGGTGTTTTCAAAGATAGATTTGAGATCGGGTATTACCGATTATGGATTCGAGATTCTGGACGTACCCAAACCGCTTTCGAACGAGGTATGGTCACTACGAGTTCTTGGTGATGCCGTTCGGGCTCACTAATGCCCTACGGTATTTATGGATTTGATGAATCGATCTTTAGACAAGATTTGGACCGGTTCGTAGTTGTGTTCATTGATGACATCTTGGTCTATTCAAGAGATGAGACCGAACATGCTGAACACCGAGATTAGTGTTGCAAATTTTACGGATAAGCGGTTATATGCTAAGTTCAGCAAGTGTGAGTTTTGGTTAAGGAAGGTTAGCTTCTTGGGTCATGTGGTATCTGATCGGTATTCGAGTCGACCGAGCAAAATTACAACCATACTTAACTCGGAAACCTCCAAGAAATATTCTTGAGGTTCGAGCTTTTTGGGACTTGCGGTTACTACCGACGGTTTGTAAAAGGATTCTCGATGATAGCCACACCCATGACGTAAACTGCTTGAAGGATGTCAAGTTTGAATGGACGGAAAAGTGTCAGAAAAGTTTCGATCAATTGAAAACTCATTTGATAGAAGCTCCAGTTTTAGTGCAGCCCGAATCTAGCAAAGAGTTTGTCATTTATAGTGACGCCTCCCTACTTGGGTTAGGTTGCGATTGATGCAAGAAGGTCGAGTTGTGGCCTACGACGAGACAATTAAAGCCACATGAGAAAAATTATCCGACCCATGATCTCGAATTGGTCGCCATCGATTCGCCTTTAAAGATATGGCGACATTACTTATTTGGTGAGAAGTGCCATGTGTATTCGGATCACAAAAGTCTCAAATATTTGATGACTCAAAGAGACTTAAATCTGCGACAAAGACGTTGGCTCGAGTTGTTAAAAGATTATGAGCTTGTCATTGATTATCACCCGGGAAAGGCTAATGTGGTTGCGGACGCCTTTAAGCCGGAAATCACTGTTTGCTTTACGAGCAATGAATGTACACTTGTCTATTCTACCCGACAATGTGTTAGTAGCCGGATTAAAGGCCAAACCATTGTTGACTCATCAAATTCGTGAAGCTCAGAAAGTTGATGATGAGTTGGTTGCAAAACGGGCTGAGTGTGTTCCGAACAAGGAATCAGAGTTTCATATTGGTGATGATGATTGTTTGAGGTTCAGAAGTCGTCTATGTGTTCCAAAGAATTCGGAACTTATTTCAATGATTCTGAACGAAGCCCATTGTAGCCGAATGGAAATCCACCCGGGGAGTACGAAGATGTACAACGATTTGAAATGTCGATTTTGGTGGTATGGTATGAAACGGGACATCTCTGACTTTGTTTCGAGATGTTTAATATGTCAACAAGTGAAAGCGGAACATCAAGTGCCTTCAGGATTGTGTCCGGACTGCCATTGTCAGCAAGTAAGAAGGACGCGATTTGGGTTGTTGTTGATAGACTGACTAAGTCGGCTCACTTTATCCCTGTGCGTACGGATTTTTCATTGGATAAACTAGCTGAATTATACGTTTCTCATTGTGAGATTACACGGGTACCGATTTACATTGTGTCGGATAGAGATTCGAGATTCACCTCGCGATTTTGGAAGAAATTGCAAGAAGCTTTGGGTACCAAGTTGCATTTCAGACCGCCTTTCACCCCAAACCGATGGTCAATCCGAGCGGATAATTCAGATACTTGAGGATATGTTGAGATGTTGCATCCTCGAGTTTAGTGGTTCATGGGAACAGTACTTACCTTTGATTGAATTCGCTACAACAATAGTTTTCAATCAAGTATTAAGATGGCACCTTACGAGGCCTTGTGTAGGCGTAGATGCCGTACACCATTGTTTTGGACCGAGCTCGGTGAGAACAAAATTTTGGAGTGGATTTGATTAAAGATGCTGAATGTAAAGTAAAAGTAATCCGTAAAAATCAAGATAGCCTCCGATCGTCAAGTCGTGACGCGGATCTCAAACGAAAAGACATTGAGTATCAAGTGGGAGATAAAGTGTTTCTTAAAGTTTCGCCTTGGAAAAAGATACTCGACGGCCAGAAGGCAAATTGAGCCCGAGGTTCATCGGGCCATATAAGATATCCGAACGAGTCGGTCCAGATTATGTATCGTTTAATTTTGCCCCGAACTTGAAAAGATTCACGACGTCTTTCATGTTTCGATGCTTGATTGCTATAGATCTGATCCGTCGCACGTAATTAGTCCATCGAGGTTGAAATTCAATCCGATATGAGTCATGAAGAAGAACCGATTCAGTATCCTAGCTCGTGAAGTGAAGGAGTTGAAACAAAAAGGGTTCCGTTAGTAAAAGTGTTATGGCTCAAACACGGGATGGAAGAAGCTACTTAGGAACCCAAGAGCTCTATGAAAGAGCATTACCCAAACCTATTTACCGGTAAGATTTTCGGGGACGAAAATTTCTTAAGTGGGGGAGAGTTGTGACAACCCAAAATTGACCCTAGTCGGGAAGTGGTTTCGGGACCGCTAAACCGAGTCACCGAAATGTTTGAATGTAATATTTATTGTCTAGAATATGTAATTATGAATGTGTGAAAATTTCAAGTTCCGATTTAGCCAATTGCATGTGAATTCAGTTAGTAGGACTTGTGTGACACTTTTGAAAAGTGAAAGGCTAATCTATAAGGACCTAATAGTGCATGTAGTCAAAGGGGAGGACTTGCATGTCAAATTCCCCCAAGTTGTAGTGGCCGGCCATGACAAGGAATCATGGGCTAAACATGTCATGAAACATGTTTTGTTGGTGCATTAGGGAGAAACAATAAACAAATAAGTATGGGTAATAAAGAAAGAAAAAAAAGATGTGTGTGTGTGAGTGAAACATCCCCCATTGCCGTGCATTGTGGAAGGGAAAAGAAAAAAAATTGTTCATCCATCTTTTCATTCTCTCTTGACTGAAAATGCTAGAGGAAGGAAGGAATTTTGCTTCATGTTTGTTTTGGAAGAGGATTAGGAAGAGGTTGGCTATACTTGCATCAAGATTAAGCTCAAGAGCAAAGGGGAGCTAAATCCGATAAAGGGAAGGAAAAAGTCGTCGGATAGCCGTCGAAATTGTTCGACCACGTCCGAGGTAAGTTCTTGAGTAATAGAGCTTAAATTCTGAATTGGTTAGATCATGTTTAAAGCAAATTAAAATCATGCTCTTTGTGTGTGGCTATTGAGCTGAAATTGCAAGTGTGAAAAGTGCCTTGTGTTTGAGTTTTGCTAATGAAAATGAAATACGAATGTGTCATAATTTATTGATAATTGTGCTCGGTTATTCGAATGATGTCCGGGTTAAGTCCCGAAGGCTTTGTGCTAAGTGACTATATCCGGACTAGGATCCGAAGGCATTCGTGCGAAGTTAATAAATCCGGGCTAAGCCCGAAGGCATTTGTGCAAGTTACTAAACCCGGGTTAAGTCCCGAAGGCATTCGTGCTAGTCACTATAACCGGCTTCATTCCGAAGGCATTTGAGCGAGTCGTTATATCCGGTTAAATTTCAAGGTACGTGATTCGAGAATGAGCGATCTTGCTGTAAAATTTTCAGTTAATACGTTTGAAAAATTCCAGCAATGAGGTATGTTCGTATGTGCTTGAATTAGTTGATTCCTTGAATAATATTCGCCAATGAGTAATGAGTTTCCAGATTTGGCTAAGATGATCCCTTATGTATGAACATAGGGGTTGGAATGTGAAATGAGTAGGATATTGAGAATTTCGCATATGAAATTATCCGTTAGCTTTATGAATGCTATGCTTTTGTTGTGTTGAATTTCTTGCTCAAACTTACTAAGCATAAATTGCTTATTCCGCTTTTCTCTGTTTCTTTGTTTATAGATTTTGGCTCGTCACCATCGGACTCGGGATTTTTGGAAGTCGAAGTCTCCCACACTATCAAAGCCCCCATTTTGGTACAATTTTGGTTGAACTTTGAAATGGCATGTATAGGACTACCCTTTTGTTGAAGGTCATGTACCTTTCGGTTTTGTGTAAACTTGGATAGCCATGCGAAAATGGCTTATATACGTTTTTAGCATAGTACCATAATCGTTTGTATGTTGATCATTATGAGGTATGGAATTGTTTTGAAACGATTAGCCATTGGAATGGTTAATCATGATCACACTTTGTGCTATGTATGCAAAAAGGGCCAATTGAATCATGGAAATCATGAAATAGGTAAAGCCTACCTTAAAGGCAGATGCTGACAGCAGCAGTTATGTGGATGTGAAAAATCACTAAAAATAGTAGGAATGGTATTAAATAGTGAATAAATTATGTAAATGAACTTTGATGAGTCTACTTTCATATGGAAGAAACGAAACGGTCATATGAGTTATATGTTAAGAGATATTAAAGTTCTCGTGAAACAGGGCGAGAACGGTTTCTGGATCCCCTGTTCCGACTTTGGAAATTCATTGTAAATTAACCAGAGATAATTAGGAGTCATTCCATATATGTATAGATTTCTCTCTGAGTCTAGTTTCTATAGAAACAAACGGCATCAGTATTAAAGCCCTGTACAAGGAGATATTCAATTCGTAACACACGAAGGTCAGTGTAGTCGAACCCTGAAATAGGGGAGACTTTAACTAATAAACTGTACTAATTGGATTTACCAAAAATTCTATAAAAAAATCTGTAGATGGACATATGAGTCTAGTTTCAGGGAAAAATTACGAAACAAATTTTTGAGCTTTGAAAATCAAGATATGATTTTTAAGGCGACAGTGATGCAGTGACCAGCTAGTCTGGAAATTTCTAAATGGACTGTGAAAATAGTTAAGTCTGTGTGCACCTTGTATCCGATTCCGGTAACGGACTCGGGTACAGGGTGTTACAGAGAGAAGGAGGCAGGGAACTAGTCAAGGGAAGTCCATTGATCCATCTCAGAAGTCGATTGATCCATCTCAGAAACCAGAGTCACTATCAAGACTGAAGATTTCCCCTCAATTTCCCTTCAGGAGTTTTGGGTTTTCTTTATGTTTTCTATTCATTATTCTTCTGAGATGTTTTCCTTTTTAGTTATGAACTAAATCCCCTAAATATCTCAGGGAATGAAACCTAAGACGAATCTTGTTATTATTTTATGAATTGTATGATAAATATTTTACTTGTTCTTAATTATGTGTTCTTAATTCTTGTTTTGATATCCCAGGATACTAATTCAAGATAAGCTCTTATTCAGAGGAGAATAGACGCTATCTAAGAGTACATTTGTCATAATTAAGCGGAGTTGATTGCGCGCCTAGACATAGGGTGACAAGATTTTGCCGGATTAGGGTGAAACCTAATAAGGGGATCCATAGATCGAGTTAATGCAACCCTAGGGTGTTAATTAGAGAAAAGTCTCAATTATTCAATATAGGGATTAGACATTATTAGTCCTGAGTAGGATTAATAACATAACTTAGGGATTTCTACGGGACAAGTTAAATGAATAAATCGTTAGATACAGAGCCAGAATTGTGACAGCCCAAAATTGACCCTAGTCGGAATGTGGTTTCGGGACCACAAAACCGAGGCATAAAAATAATTAAAAATTTATTTTGATGCCTATAATATGTGTGTGCTCATGTATGACATTTTATGATGATTGATTTAGTGTTATAAAGGTGAATTTCACTAGAAAGGACTTGTGTGAGAAAATTTAGAATTGAGATAGGCAAATGTGGAAGTGGCCTATTGATGCACACTAGGAAATGTTGTCCTTGCATGTCAAATTCCCAAATTTGACTATAGTGGCCGCCATGTCAAGAGTGATGGGCAAGGAAAACATGTTTCAAACATGTTTAGTTAATGGATTATGCTTGAAAGAATAAAGAAATGAAATTGAAAAAAAAAAAAGGGATATGATGAAAACAAAAGAGAAAAAAAAAAGTGTCCATCCTCTCATCTTTTTCTTGCTTGGCCGAATATACTAAGAAGAAAGGGGGGAAAAAAGCTTGAGAAAATCAGCCATGGGAGCTTACTAGACTAAGGTGTTTTGATACAAGAAGGTATGTTTTATGCCACTCTTGAAAATGCATGCATGTTTTGGTTGCTAACTTGATGTGCATGTTAGCCAAGGCTCAAATCTTTGTTATGCCATAGAAATGATATTTGGCCAAAGTTGTTATGGTGATAAAGCCATTGCATGCTAAGTGTGGAGCTTGATTATGATGCATGCAATGATGGATTGTCTACTCTTGAGATTTCTTTGTAGCCATCTTGAGAAAGACTTTGAGTTTTCTTTTTGTTTAACCATGAATTGAAGTTGAAAGGGGCATGATTGTCATATTCGGCCATGATGCATTCATGAGCATGGTTCATGCTTCTTGCATGTTAGTTAAAATTTGTGTTTTGGGTGGCTATGGACACCTTGAAATTCGACCATGCTCATATATGTATATATATGTTTGCACATGATGTTTTGGTTATGAACTAAGTGATGAATATGTTTGTTTAAAGAAGAAGATGTTGAAGAATGATTGTGAAATTGCAAGCACATTCGGCCTAGCACACATATGAGTGCTTGATGCTATATTATAAGTTTTGAGCTACAATATGCAAAGCATTAACTAGTAAAATGCATGTTGTTTTTGTGAAGTATTAAGTGCATAATTGGCCTCAACATGGACATGAATATTCGGCCTTGGGTAGCCTATTGAAGGCCTTAGCTTTTCCTTGATGCTCGAATAAATTGTATCAAATTGCTTGATGTAGTATAAAATGTGCATGACCATTGTGTATTCAAACTAAAGGGTGGCCATATGACCATTTAAACTCCTTGTCATATTCGGCCATAAGCTAGCACAATGAGGTTTTAATAAATTGAATTTGTTTGAATTAGCTCAAGAGCTAAGAGGGCCACAATTGGACAAGGGAAGGAAAAAGTGATCGAATAGCCGTAAAAGCCGCTCGACAACATCCGAGGTAAGTCCTCAAGAAGTGACCTTACTTGAATTATGTGGAATGAAATATGGATGTATTGATTATTGATTTATGTGTGCATGAGTATTCGAATGATACCCGGGCTAAGTCCCGAAGGCGATTATGCTAGTAATTATAATTGTGTTTGAGCCTTAGTAACGAAAATGAAATATGTATGTCCAATGATTATTGGTGTATGTGTGCATGAGAAATTGAATGATATCCGGCTAAGCACCAAAGACAATTATGCTGAAATTATATCCGGTTAAGACCAAGGCAATTGTGCTAGTGGCTACATCCGGCTAAGACCAAGGCATTCGTGCGAAGTCATTCTATCCGGCTAAGACCAAGGCATTCGTGCACATGGTTATATCCGGTTGTATTCAAGAAGCTTGGGCTGGAGGTGAGTATTGGTTGCTGTAATAAATTCAATTAGCACGCCGAAAAGCCCAAAGAATGAGGTACGTTTATATGTGCATTGGGAAGTCGACATGTTGAGCAACATTCGCTCAAACGACTAACGAATTTCAGCTATTGAATTGGTTGATACTTGGTGAAAGTATATAATGATGAAGTGTGATGCAAGAATGATTATGAGAATGTGTATTAATGAAATGATGCATTTGGTTATGTGAATATATTGCCTTAATTAAAGCTGATTTTTATTCCTTGAGACTTACTAAGCATAAAATGCTTACCCCGTTGCTTTGGCTCTCGCTCTAGATTTCGCCGATAGCAATCGGATTCGGGATCGTTAAAGTCAAGTCATCCACACTATCAAGCCTCCATTTTGGTATAAATTTTTGGTTGAACTTGAAATGGCATGTATAGGACTACCCCTTTTTGGTTTAAATATGTTGTGATGTATATGTGTACGGCCATGCGAAAATGGCTCGTAAAAGTGAAGTACGAACTTAGACTATTTGCGGTTTGTATATATATATATGGTGTCATGATGTGATTATGGATTGGAAATGGGAATGTTGGTTACATGATCAGCCATTGGTATGGTTAAAATGATCATATGTGAACCTATGTATGGCAAGACTAGTTGGTTCATGGAGACTACAAAATAGGTAAGACCTACCTTAAAAACAGATGCTGCCAGCTGCAGTGACGTGAATGTCAAATATCACCAAAATTTGTAGGAATGGTATTAAATAGTGAATAAGCTATGTAAATGAACCTTGATGAGTCTATTTTCATATGGAAGAAACGAAATGGTCATAGGAGTTACATGTTATGAGATATGAAAGCTATTGTGAGACAGGGCCAGAACGGTTTCTGGGTCCCCTGTTGCAACTTTAAAAATTTACTATAAATTATCCAGAAAGAATTAGGAGACATGCCTTATATGTACAGATTCCATTTTAAGTATAGTTTCATTAGAAACAAACGGCACCAGTATTAAAGCCCTGTACAGAGAGATATTCAAGTTATAACGCGCGAAGGTCAGAGCAGTCGATCCCTGTAACATGGGTGACATTAACTAATAAACTGTACCAATTGGCCCGACCAAAAATTTTAGAAATAAATCCATGGATGGATATATGAGTCTAAATTCTGGGAAAATTTACGAAACCAGTTTCCGAGTTTTGAAACTCGAGATATGATTTTTAAGGCGACGGTGACGCAGTTTTCCAGCCTGACTGGAAATGTCAAATTGGTGGGCAAAATATGTAAACTTGGCTTGTTAACCCCTCGGGTCCGACACCGGCGATGGTCTCGGGTTCGGGGTGTTACAATTTTATTGGTATCAGAGCCACGGTTTAGTCGATTCTAGGACTACCGTGATGTGTTTGGGGTCTAGCTATACATGCCATTAAATGATGAATCGATAGTGTGGTGATTTCTGACAATTTGACTTTGTGTTTGTTTATAGCAATGGATCCCGATCCCACCGAGCAATAGTCGATGATGTGGAGAGAGTGACGCTGCTCTCGCAAGGGACAGCACCGGCGGACTCTCAACCTATGGCCAACAATCCGAATGATGAGGCTAGGCAAGCCTTTTATAGTGTGATGAACGAATGGTTTAATCAATACATTCGAACTAACACTACTGTTCCACAACCTCCATTCCCGACAAACGCAACCCCCCGACCTACAATACCTCCGTTGGATCGACCAAATAAGGTCAAGTAAGCCCCCATCGATAGGATTCAAAACATGGGGCCACTGAATTTAAGGCTACGGATGATGATGATGCCGAGCAAGCTGAATTTTGGTTGGATAACACTATCCGGGTGCTCGATGAGCTATCCTGTACACCCGATGAGTGCGTAAAGTGTACCATCTCCTTGCTACGTGATTCCGCCTACTATTGGTGGAGTACTCTGACTTCTGTGGTACCTAGAGAGCAAGTGACTTGGGAATTCTTTCAAACCGAGTTCCGAAAAAAGTATATCAGTCAGAGATTCATCGACCAAAAGCGAAGGGAATTCCTTGATCTTAAGCAAGGTTCTATGTCGGTTACCGACTACGAACGAAAATTTGTGAAGCTTAGCCAGATGCAGCGAGAATGCATTTCGTCCAAGCCATTATGTGTAAACGCTTCGAGGATGGGCTGAATGATGATATAAGGATGTTCGTTGGCATTCTCGAGATACGAGAGTTCGTAGTACTTGTTGAGCGAGCTTGTAAAGTCAAGAGCTTAGAAAGGAGAAACAAAAAGTCGATGTGGGAACCGGAGAATTCGAAGAGGTCCTCGAGAAAGTCTCTTCAACAAGCATCAAGAGATTTCGAGATGATGTGAGCCGGTCTAGAGGCGTTTGGGCTTTTCTAGACGAGGACGCGATCGACCCCGTGACCACACGAGTCACTTCGATCGCCGATGGTGGAAATGATCGCCGAGAGAGGCGGAGTGTCCACGTTATGGCAAATGGCATTCGGGGAGCTGTTGGTTTCGTGATCGCTCTCGCTATAAGTGTGGATCGGCCGACCACTTTATGAAGGATTGCCCAAGATGCATGAGCAGAATGTAAGTCGAGTGGAAACCCGGTGCTACCATCGCCGAGGTAGGCCACCTAGAAATATGGGCAATGTCGGTGGTGGTCGAGAGGATCTAGAGATGCTACCATCAGATCTGAGGCTCGTGCTCCTGCGAGAACTTATGCCATACGTGCACGTGAGGATGCTGCCTCTCCAGATGTCATTACCGGTACTTTCACTCTTTTCAATACTAATGTGATTGCTTTGATTGACCCTGGTTCTACTCATTCATATATATGTGAAACCTTAGCATCTAGTAAGACTTTGCCTATTGAGTCTACTGAGTTTGTAATTTGGGTATCAAACCCCTTGGGTCATTACGTGCTTGTCAACAAAGTGTGCAAGAAAAGTCCCCTAGTGTTCCGAGGTTCTTGTTTTCCGGCGGACTTGATGCTTTTGCCGTTCGATGAATTCGACGTTATTCTTGGTTTGGATTGGTTGACCATGCACGATGCGGTTGTAAATTGCAAAAGCAAGACTATCGATTTGAGGTGCGCGAATAATGAGATAATTCGGGTTGAGTCTACGGACTTAAAGGGTTGCCACCGTAATATCGCAATGTTGGCCCGAAAATATGTAAGAAAGGGTGCGGCGTACCTTGCGACGTGCTCGATGACAAGGAATCGAAAAGAAACCCGAATCGTGTCGCTGGTTTGTGAATACCCGGATGTTTTCCCAAGAATTGCCGGTTTACCACTGTTCGGAAATAGAATTTGGCATCGAATTGGTACCGGTACCAATCCAATTTCGATAGCTCCGTATCGTATGGCACCAACGAATTAAAGGAGTTGAAAGCTCGGTTGCAAGAATTGGTGGATAGAGGTTTTGCTCGCCCGAGTTGTTCGCCTTAGGGTGCGCCAAGATTGTTTGTGAAAAGAAGGATGGAACCATGCAGTTGTAGATCGACTATCGCCGACTTAATAAAGCGACGATAAAGAAAAAATATCCGCTACCACGTATCGATGACTTGTTCGATCAATCAAGGGAGCCTCGGTGTTCTCAAAATAGAATTGAGATCGGGCTATTATCAATTGCGAATCCGAGATTCGGACGCACTCCAAGACCGCCTTGAATGAGATATGGTCACTATGAGTTCCTAGTGATGCCGTTTGGGCTCACTAATGCCCCTGCGGTATTTATGGATTTAATGAATCGGATCTTCGCACCATATTTGGATCGATTCAGTAGTCATGTTCATTGATGACATCTTGGTCTATTCAAGAAATGAGACCGAACATGCTGAACACCGAGGTTAGTGCTGCAAATTTTACGAGATAAGCAACTATATGCTAAGTTCAGCAAGTGTGAGTTCGTTAAGAGAGGTTAGCTTCTTGGGTCATGTGGTATCTCAGATCGGGTATTCGAGTCAACCGAATAAAATTTCAGCCATACTTAATTGGAAGCCTCAGAAATATTAATCGAGGTTCGAGCTTTTTGGGGCTTGCCGGTTATTACCGACGATTTGTAAAGGTTTCTCAACGATAGCCACGCCGATGACGGCTACTCCAAAAGGATGTTAAGTTCGAATGGACGAAGAAATGCCAAAAAGTTTCGATCAATCGAAAACTTATTTGATGAAGCCCCAATTCTAGTGCAACCCGAGTCCGCAAAGAGTTTGTCATCTATAGCGACGCCTCCCTACTTGGGTTAGGTTGTGTATTGATGCAAGAAGGTCGAGTTGTGGCCTATGCGCGTCGAGGCAATTAAAGCCACATGAGAAAAATTATCCGACTCATGATCTCGAATTGGCGCCATCGTGTTCGCTTTTAAAGATTTGGCGACATTACTTATTTGGTGAAAGGTGCCATGTGTACTCGGATCACAAAAGTCTCAAATATTTGATGACCCAAAGAGACTTAAATCTGCGACAAAGACGTTGGCTCAAGCCGTTAAAGGATTATGAGCTGGTCATTGACTATCACCGGAAAGGCGAATGTGGTTGCGGATGCCTTGAGTCGTAAATCATTATTCGCTTACGAGCGATGAACGTGCACTTGTCTGCTCGATTCGATAGTGTGTTAGTAGCTGAATTGAAAGCCAAACCACTATTGATACATCAAATTCGAGAAGCTCGTAAAGTCGACGACGAGTTGGTCGCAAAACGGCCGAGTGTGTTCGAACAAGGACTCGAATTTCAAATCGATGATGACGATTGTTTGAAGTTCAAAAGTCGTCGTGTGTTCCAAAGAATTGAACTCATTTCGATAATTCTGAATGAAGCCCATTGTAGCCGAATAGCAATCCACCCGGGAGTACGAAGATGTACAATGATTTGAAACGTCGGTTTTGGTGGCATGGTATGAAACGAGACATCTCCGACTTTGTTTGAGATGTTTAATATGTCAACAAGTGAAAGCGGAACATCAAGTGCCTTCGGATTACATCACCAATCACGATACCCGAGTGGAAATGGGATCGAGTCACAATGGACTTTGTATCCGGCCGCCATTGTCGCAAGTAAGAAGGATGCGGTTTGGGTCGTGGTAGATAGATTGACTAAGTCGGCTCACTTTGTCCCGTGCGACGCGGATTTTTCAATGGACAAATTAGCCAATTGTACGCTTCTCGATTGTGAGATTACACGGGTGCCTATTTCCATCGTGTCGGATAGAGATCCGAGATTTACCTCGCGATTTTGGAAAAAGTTGCAAGAAAGTTTGGGTACCAAGTTGCATTTCAGCACCGCCTTTCACCCCCAAACCGATGGTCAATCCGAGCGGGTAATTCAGATACTTGAGGATATGTTGAGATGTTGCGTCCTCGAGTTTAGTGGTTCATGGGAACGGTATTTGCCGTTGATTGAATTCGCTTACAACAACAGCTTTCAATCAAGTATTAAGATGGCACCCTACGAGGCTTTGTACGGTCGTAAATGCCGTACACCATTGTTTTGGACCGAGCTTGGTGAAAGCAAGATTTTCGGGTGGATTTGATTAGAGATGCTGAATGAAAGTGAAAGTAATCCGTGAAAGTCGAAGATAGCCTCCGATCGTCGTAAGTCGCACGCGGATCTGAAGCGTAAGGATATCGAGTATCGTGGGTGATAAAGTGTTTCTCAAGGTATCGCCTTGGAAAAAGATACTCGATTCGCCGTAAGGGCAAGCTGAGCCCGAGGTTCATTGGGCCATATGAGATATCCGGCGAGTCGGTCCGGTGGCATATCGCTTGATTTTGCCCCGAACTCGAAAAGGTTCACGATGTCTTTCACGCTTCGATGCTTCGACGCTATAGATCCGATCCATCGCACGTGATTAGTCCATCGAAATTGAAATTCAAGCTAATATGAGTTATGAGGAAGAACCGATTCGTATCCTATCACGAGAAGTGAAAGAGTTGAAACAAGTGGGTTCCGCTAGTGAAAGTGCTATGGCTCAAGCACGGGATAGAAGAAGCTACTTGGGAGACCGAGAACTCTATGAAAGAGCGATATCCAAACCTATTTACCGGTAAGATTTTCGGGGACGAAAATTTCTTAAGTGGGGGAGAGTTGTGACAGCCCAAAATTGACCCTAGTCGGAATGTGGTTTCGGGACCACAAAACCGAGGCATAAAAATAATTAAAAATTTATTTTGATGCCTATAATATGTGTGTGCTCATGTATGACATTTTATGATGATTGATTTAGTGTTATAAAGGTGAATTTCACTAGAAAGGACTTGTGTGAGAAAATTTAGAATTGAGATAGGCAAATGTGGAAGTGGCCTATTGATGCACACTAGGAAATGTTGTCCTTGCATGTCAAATTCCCCAAATTTGACTATAGTGGCCGGCCATGTCAAGAGTGATGGGCAAGGGAAAACATGTTTCAAACATGTTTAGTTAATGGATTATGCTTGAAAGAATAAAGAAATGAAATTGAAAAAAAAAAAAGGGATATGATGAAAACAAAAGAGAAAAAAAAGTGTCCATCCTCTCATCTTTTTCTTGCTTGGCCGAATATACTAAGAAGAAAGGGGGGAAAAAAGCTTGAGAAAATCAGCCATGGGAGCTTACTAGACTAAGGTGTTTTGATACAAGAAGGTATGTTTTATGCCACTCTTGAAAATGCATGCATGTTTTGGTTGCTAACTTGATGTGCATGTTAGCCAAGGCTCAAATCTTTGTTATGCCATAGAAATGATATTTGGCCAAAGTTGTTATGGTGATAAAGCCATTGCATGCTAAGTGTGGAGCTTGATTATGATGCATGCAATGATGGATTGTCTACTCTTGAGATTTCTTTGTAGCCATCTTGAGTAAGACTTTGAGTTTTCTTTTGTTTAACCATGAATTGAAGTTGAAAGGGCATGATTGTCATATTCGCCATGATGCATTCATGAGCATGGTTCATGCTTCTTGCATGTTAGTTAAAATTTGTGTTTTGGGTGGCTATGGACACCTTGAAATTGACCATGCTCATATATGTATATATATGTTTGCACATGATGTTTTGGTTATGAACTAAGTGATGAATATGTTTGTTTAAAGAAGAAGATGTTGAAGAATGATTGTGAAATTGCAAGCACATTCGCCTAGCACACATATGAGTGCTTGATGCTATATTATAAGTTTTGAGCTACAATATGCAAAGCATTAACTAGTAAAATGCATGCTGTTTTTGTGAAGTATTAAGTGCATAATTGGCCTCAACATGGACATGAATATTCGCCTTGGGTAGCCTATTGAAGGCCTTAGCTTTTCCTTGATGCTCGAATAAATTGTATCAAATTGCTTGATGTAGTATAAAATGTGCATGACCATTGTGTATTCAAGCTAAAGGGTGGCCATATGACCATTTAAACTCCTTGTCATATTCGGCCATAATCTAGCACAATGAGGTTTTAATAAATTGAATTTGTTTGAATTAGCTCAAGAGCTAAGAGGGCCACAATTGGACAAGGGGAAGGAAAAAGTGATCAAATAGCCGTAAAAGCCGTTCGACAACATCCGAGGTAAGTCCTCAAGAAGTGACCTTACTTGAATTATGTGGAATGAAATATGGATGTATTGATTATTGATTTATGTGTGCATGAGTATTCGAATGATACCCGGGCTAAGTCCCGAAGGCGATTATGCTAGTAATTATAATTGTGTTTGAGCCTTAGTAACGAAAATGAAATATGTATGTCCAATGATTATTGGTGTATGTGTGCATGAGAAATTGAATGATATCCGGCTAAGCCCAAGACAATTATGCTGGAAATTATATCCGGTTAAGACCAAGGCAATTGTGCTAGTGGCTACATCCGGCTAAGACCAAGGCATTCGTATGCGAGTCATTCTATCCGGCTAAGACCGAAGGCATTCGTGCACGTGGTTATATCCGGTTGTATTCAAGAAGCTTGGGCTGGAGGTGAGTATTGGTTGCTGTAATAAATTCAATTAGCACGCCGAAAAGCCCAAAGAATGAGGTACGCTTATATGTGCATTGGGAAGTCGACATGTTGAGCAACATTCGCTCAAACGACTAACGAATTTCAGCTATTGAATTGGTTGATACTTGGTGAAAGTATATAATGATGAAGTGTGATGTAAGAATGATTATGAGAATGTGTATTAATGAAATGATGCATTTGGTTATGTGAATATATTGCCTTAATTAAAGCTGATTTTTATTCCTTGAGACTTACTAAGCATAAAAATGCTTACCCCGTTGCTTTGGCTCTCAGTTTTCTAGATTTCGCTCGATAGCAATCGGATTCGGGATCGTTAAAGTCAAAGTCATCCACACTATCAAGCCTCCATTTTGGTATAAATTTTTGGTTGAGCTTGAAATGGCATGTATAGGACTACCCCTTTTTGGTTTAAATATGTTGTGATGTATATGTGTACGGCCATGCGAAAATGGCTCGTAAAAGTGAAGTACGAACTTAAACTATTTGCGGTTTGTATATATATATATGGTGTCATGATGTGATTATGGATTGGAAATGGGAATGTTGGTTACATGATCAGCCATTGGTATGGTTAAAATGATCATATGTGAACCTATGTATGGCAAGACTAGTTGGTTCATGGAGACTACAAAATAGGTAAGACCTACCTTAAAAACAGATGCTGCCAGCTGCAGTGACGTGAATGTGAAAAATCACCAAAATTTGTAGGAATGGTATTAAATAGTGAATAAGCTATGTAAATGAACCTTGATGAGTCTATTTTCATATGGAAGAAACGAAATGGTCATAGGAGTTACATGTTATGAGATATGAAAGCTATTGTGAGACAGGGCCAGAACGGTTTCTGGGTCCCCTGTTGTAACTTTAAAAATTTACTATAAATTATCCAGAAAGAATTAGGAGACATTCCTTATATTTACAGATTCCATTTTGAGTCTAGTTTCATTAGAAACAAACGTCACCAGTATTAAGGCCCTGTACAGAGATATATTCAAGTTATAACGCGCGAAGGTCAGAGCAGTCGATCCCTGTAACATGGGTGACTTTAACTAATAAACTGTACCAATTGGCCCGACCAAAAATTCTAGAAATAAATACATGGATGGATATATGAGTCTAAATTCAGGTAAAATTTACGAAACCAGTTTCCGAGTTTTGAAACTCGAGATATGATTTTTAAGACGACGGTGATGCAGTTTTCCAGCCTGACTGGAAATGTCAAATTGGTGGGCAAAATATGTAAACTTGGCTTGTTAACCCCTCGGGTCCGACACCGGCGATGGTCTCGGGTTCGGGGTGTTACAAGAATAACAAGTAAAGTCTAGGTGGATTTTTCCTTAGGTATTGTCTTAATTTAATCATTTTACAAAAGTAATCCCCCAATTCTACTTTCTGGAATTCTTAGTTTAGATAATTAGTTAGTTAAAAGAAAACCCCCTTATTGTTAGGCTAGATAAAAAAAAAAGACAGACATTACTAGTACTTTTAGTTCCTTTGAGTTCGACATTCCTGTCTTGCTAAAACTATACTACTGTTCGATAGGTACACTTGCCTACCTCGTGATAATAGTTAGTTTCAAGAACGATTCTTTATAAATATTTAAAACCTGTCACACGAAAATCGTGATCAAGTTTTTGGCGCAGTTGCCGGGGAAGGAACGCTCAATTTTTATTACTTTAGCCATTTATTTTTCTTGCAATTTAATTTTAATTTAATTTTTATTATTTATTAATTTACTTTTTCTTTCTCTTGCCAGGTTTTTGTAGTTTATGAGTAGAAGAAACCCGTCAGGACCACTACTTTTTGACAAAGAAATCGATCGCATAGTTCGTAGAAACCAAAGAGAAATATGGCGAAGCTTAAGATACACAGAGAATGAGCAAGAGGATGATACTCAAACCCCAACTGAAGAGATGACTGAAAACCAAGACAATCAGCTACCTCCTGCGATACACGTTGAACTAGCAAATCATAATCCTTCTTCTCGTACTATGTATGATTATGCTAAACCTACTTTAACAGGAACTGCGTCAAGTATAGTTAGGCCTGCTATTGCTGCAAATAATTTTGAACTAAAACTAACACTATTCAAATGATACAGCAATTTGTTCAGTTTGATGGTTTGCAGGATGAGGATCCGAACACTCACTTGGCAAATTTTATGGAATTCTGTGATACATTTAAAATTAATGGTGTTTCTGATGATGCCATTCTTCTTCGGTTATTCCCTTTTTCATTGAGAAACAAAGCTAAACAGTGGTTGAACTCGTTACCACGAGGGTCAATCAGTATTTAGGAACAAATGACCGAAAAATTTCTATTAAAATATTTTCCGCTGGCTAAAACGGCCAAATTACGTAATGATATCTCTTCGTTTGTGCAGATGGACTTAGAAACTCTTTACGATGCATGGGAGAGATACAAAGACATACTGAGACGGTTCCCTCATCATGGGTTACCGCTTTGGCTACAGGTTCAAACATTCCATAATGGCCTGAATCCTTCAACTCGAAAAATGGTTGACACAGCTACTGGCGGAACCATAAATAATAAAACACCTGAAAATGCTTATGAGTTTATTGAAGAGATTTCACTGAATAACTATCAGTGGCAAGTCATGAGGACTAAGCCAACTAAAACAGCAGGTGTTTATAACTTTGATTCGGTTACTATACTGTCAAACCAGGTAGAACTTCTAAAAAAAAAGATTGATGGTTTACTTGGTTCTACTCAGGTACATCCAGTAATGAGGTGCGAGACGAATGGAGCAGGAGCATGCACAGAGTATCAACCCTTCAACCCTGGCATCGAAGAGGGACAAGTTCAATATATGGGTAACAATAACTCTAGATCCCAAAATAACCCATATAGTAACACTTATAATGCAGGTTGGAGGAACCATCCCTATTTCTCGTGGGGCGGTCAAGGAAATCAAAGACCACAACATCCTCCGGGTTTTCAACAACCACCCTATCAACAGGAAAAGAAACCGAACCTTGAAGAGATGCTGTCTAAATTTATCTCAGTGTCAAAAACCCGTTTCCAGAACACTGAGACAGCAGTTAAAAATCAACAAGCATCGATTCAAGGGCTTAAAACTTAGATAGGCCAGTTGTCCAAAGTAATTTCGGAAAGACCACTAGGAAGTTTACCTAGTAACACCAAATCAAAAGAGCATGTAAAAGCAGTTACGCTAAGGAGTGGGAAAGTGTTAGCGGAATCAGAAAAGAAGCTAACACAAGAAGCCGTGATAAGCGAAAGGAGGGAAGAAAAACCCGAAAATAGTGAAAAACCAGTGTCGAAGGAATATAAACCACCAGTTTCATACCCAGCAAAATTGAAAAACGACCGCATTGATGCACAATTTGGTAAGTTTCTTAAACTTTTTAAGTAATTACATATCAACTTACCTTTTGTTGAGGCCATCTCGCAGATGCCTATATACGCAAAATTTTTGAAGGAGCTTCTAACAAATAAAAGGAAGTTCGAGGACTTATCTATAGTAGAACTCAACGAGGAGTGCTCAGTCATACTCCAAAACAAACTGCCAACCAAACTGAAAGATCTAGGAAGTTTTACTATCCCTTGCTTAATTCGTAGTCTGAATGTTGAGAAAGCACTAGCTGATTTAGGCGCTAGCATTAATTTGATGCCATATAAAATGTTCAAACAACTAGGTCTTGGGGAACCTAAACCCACTAGGATGAGTATTCAATTAGCCGATAGATCTGTTAAATATCCTAGGGGCATTATAGAAGACGTACTTGTGAAAATAGATAAATTCATATTTCCTGTTGACTTTGTTGTGCTTAACATGGACGAAGATGTGGAAGTGCCCTTAACTTTAGGGCGCCCATTTTTAGCTATTGCTAGGGGTGTAATCGATGTGGGTGACAGTAAATTGGTACTTAGAGTAGGTGACGAGGAGATTATCTTTAAAATTTATGATGCTATGAGGTTTTCTAGGGAACAGGATGATTCATGTTATTATATTGACTCTATTGATCATACTACTCAAGACTCTTTTCAGGAAATTATATAGAAAGACAAGACGGAACTGTATCTAGCTCAAGAAGAGGAGACAGATGATGTACCTAATGAGCATTCTTCAAGACAAGTAGAATATGAGGGAATTAAGATAAACAATGAACTTAAACAAAAACCCTCTATTGAAGAGCCTCCCAAATTGGAACTTAAAAAATTACCAAACCACTTGGAATATGCATTCCTTGGAAATAATTCTACATTACCAGTTATTATTGCTTCTAACTTGCAACCCAAGGAGAAAGAGGAACTAATTCAAGTATTAAAAGAACATAAAAAAGCCATAGCTTGGAAAATTTCTGACATTAAAGAAATCAACCCTTCTTTTTGCACCCATAAAATTTTAATGGAAGATGAATACGAACCGTGTGCGCAAGCTCAAAAACGACTAAACCCCAACATGAAAGAAGTTGTTAAAGCTGAGGTAATTAAACTTCTAGATGCTGGAATTATTTATCCTATTTCTGACAGTTCTTGGGTAAGTCCAGTGCAGGTTGTCCCTAAGAAATGAGGCATGACAGTTGTGACCAACAAGAAGAATGAATTAATCCCAACAAGGACAGTCACAGGATGGAGAGTTTGCATTGACTACATGAAACTGAATGATGCCACAAGAAAAGATCACTTCTCCATGCCATTCATTGACCAAATGTTGGAAAGATTATCCGGGCACATGTACTACTACCTTTAAGACGAACTCTCGGGCTACTTCCAAATCCCAAAAGCTCTTGGAGTTCAAGAAAAGATGACATTCACATACCCATATGGTACGTTCGCTTATCGTAGAATGCCTTTTGGATTATGTAATGCTGTCACCACTTTTCAGCGCTGTATGATGGCCATCTTTGGCGAACACGTGGAAGATATCATGGAAGTATTTATGGATGATTTCTCAGTATTCAGTAACTCTTTCCATCTCTGCCTTAATTTAAAACAAGTTTTAATAAGATGTGAGGAAACGAACCTTGTGCTTAACTAAGAGAAATGTCACTTCATGGTTCAAGAAGGTATTGTATTAGGGCATAAAATTTCTAGTAAAGGGATTGAAATGAACAAATCTAAAATAGAAACAATTGAAAAATTACCCCCTCCTAGTTCGGTTAAGGCTATTAGAAGCTTTTTAGGACATGCTGGTTTTTATAGAATATTTATTAAGGATTTTTCTAAAATAGCTAAGCCTTTGACTAAATTGCTAGGAAAAGATATACCTTTTAATTTCAATTAGGAGTGTTTAGAAGCATTTAATACTTTAAAGGATAAATTAATTAATGTTCCAATCATAATTGCACTTGATTGGAACTTACCATTTGAATTAATATGTGATGTGAGTGATTTTGCAGTAGGTGCAGTATTGGGACAACGGAGAGACAAGCATTTTCAATCTATCTATTATGCTAGCAAAACTTTGACAGCTGCACAAGAGAATTATACTACTACGGAAAAAGAATTGCTAGCTGTGGTTTTTGCATTTGATAAATTTCGATCATATCTCATATTGCCTAAAGTTGTTGTTTACACTGACCATTCCACCCTTCGCTACCTTTTAACTAAAACTGATGCAAAACCTGGACTCATTCGATGGATTCTCCTACTGTAGGAATTTGACTTGAAAATTCAGGATAAGAAAGGAGCTGAAAATCTCGCGGCTAATCATCTGTCCAGGCTTGAGAACTCCAATACCAAAGAACTAGATGAAGTTGAAATAAATGATTCGTTTCCTGAAGAACAGTTTTTCACTATATCTGACTCCGAGGTACCTTGGTTTGCAGACACCACGAATTTTTTAGCTGCTAACATTATCCCAAAAGGGTTAACACACCAGCAAAAGAAGCGATTCTTTAATAATGTGAAAAGCTACTTTTGGGACGACCCCTTTCTTTTTCGCAGATGTGCAGATCAAGTCATTAGAAGATGCGTTTCAAGATTAGAAACATAAAAAATACTGGAACATTGCCACTCAGGGCCAACTGGAGGACACTATAGTGGAACTAAGATCGTACATAAAATACTTGAATCAGGAAAAAACAGGTTGATGTAACTGAACGAACTTGATGAGTGGCGAGCCAATGCATACGAAAACTCACGCCTATACAAGGAAGCAACAAAGTAGCACCATGACACTCGTTTAAAGCAATGAAAACAATTTGAAGTTGGAGATCTTGTCCTCCTATACAACTCAATACTCAAATTGTTTCCTGGGAAATTTAAATCACGATGGTCAGGACCTTTCGTAATTCAATCTGTTCTTCCATATGGCACAATAGAGGTAAGTCACCCATCACATAGTACTTTCAAAGTAAATAGACATCGTCTCAAACTTTATAACAGTGAGAATTTTAAAGATGATGGAGAGGAGCTACGACTCCACAAATCGCCCTGAATAAACCAACAAGGTAACAGTCAAGTTTAGACTATAAACAAGCGCTTCTCGGGAGGCAACCCGAGTACTAACGGTTTTAAATTATTTAAATTTCAATTTTTAAACATCTAGATCATAACAGAGTCTTTGAAGCACAGGTTCCCAACTCCACACGGCCGATCACACGACCGTGCTTAAGGCCATGTAACCACCACGGACGAAAACATGGCTGTGTGATACGGTCGTGCGAAAATAGGGTAAAAGTTATCTTTCCCAACACGGGATGCGATAAGTGGCCACAGGCGTGTGACCTGGCCATGGTCAAATCTACCAAATGAACACGGGCGTGTGACATGCCCGTGTCTATCACTCGTGGATAACACTGTCAAAATAACACGGGCATGCGTAGTGCTACACAACCGTGGGAGAAGTGAGCCACATCACACACGGTCGTGTAACATGATCATGTAGCCACACGGCCTAGACACACGGGTGTGCCCGAAGGCTGTGTGACGACATCTCACTTCGCGACAAACACAGGCTGGACACGATCCACATGTGCGTGCGGACCGTCCCTGCCACTTGAAAAATTAGATTATCTATCTTATTTTATTTTTCTTTTATTAATTTTTGAAGATTCTTTGTGTTTTTAAACACGGCTTATCTTTATGATTACTATCAAATTATCCCTCCAATTCTCCTTTTGTCCTTCAGAATCATGTTAGTCCTCCAACTTTATTTCCAACAACTCGCTCTCCCTAATCCAGGAATTTCATCCATTTTTAACTTAGGAAGTTTCACTTTTCTCTCTATCTTATGAACTTACACTTACATTTGTCAAAATATCTATCTTTGTACATTGAGGACAATGTACATCTTAAGTGTGAGGGGATATTCATTTCATTATCAAAAAAATCCCTGAATGACTGCCTTGTTCTCTTGAAAAGCTCTCATATCATATTTAGGATAAATTTTGATTGATTTATGATTTTGATTGATATATCTTGAATTAAAACATAGGCATTTATGCATTGATTGTTTAAACTTTAAGACATTAAAGAATTAAGCATGATAATTTGATTTTTAAGAATTTAAAAATTTAGGTTGTTTCCCCAAAGTTTAGGTATTACTTTGAGTTGGAATTCACAAGTTTTAAACATAAAAAAACCATAATCTTTGTGAGATTTTTGAGCCTTTTGAGCATCTATTAATTCTTTCATGCTCACTTTTATTATTGCTTTGAGTGCGTCAGTATTGAACTGTTATTCTAGAACTTGCTTGATTATGCATGTCAAGACCACACTATTTGATTTGATATGTCAAAATAAGAAAGGCACTTAGGATTAACCCACTCATGTCATGAAAAGCCTACCTCCACGATTAACCCTTAGTAGACCTCGTTGAGCTAAGAAGCCGTTTCTTGTATTACCCTTAATATTAACCCTTAACCCATTATTGTTGAAATCCCCAAAATTAATTTGATCCCTATATTTGTGGAGATTTAAATTGAAATAGTTGCTTAACTATGTTTTATTCTATTTTGTAATTTAACTTGTTCTTAAAAAAAAAAACTGTGTATACACATTAGTAGTAATCTTTTGTTTTTGAGCTTAAGTATTTAAATTCCATATTTTGAGAAGAAGCTCTGTTGTATGCAAGTGATGATTAAATCTTTTTCTAGTTAAGTGATTTTTCTATTCAATCTCAATTCTAACCGTTTCTTTCAACTTGTGGCCACACTCCCTAACCAAAGCCACGTTAGAACCCTCTAAAGACCTTTTCATTGATGGATCATCTCAAATTATAGTGGTGGAGATGTGATTTTCATGCAAGCCTATGGTAATAACTTTTCATATTGACTGATGAGTGCTACTTACATTGTCCTTAAACATTTTGAGTGATTTGAGTGAATCTTTAGTGAGGATGTTAAACTCCGTGAGATTTTGAATCGAGGTAACCACTTAGATAAGGAGAGATGCCTAAAGTTTTTCATGATTAAATACTCAACTTGGAATGTTTGAAACTTTGATGTTCTTTAAGTTGAATTTTCAATGTAAATCACCTATGGATTATTTTGAGATATTATCCATTGAAATTATAGGTTGAGAAGAATTTATTTTGATTATGAGTTGAGAATTTTGCTTAAGGACAAGCAAATGCTTAAGTGTGGGGGTATTTGATAAACCGTAATTTATACATATTTTTACCCCATGCTTAACGCATTTTATGGATGATTTTTCCTTAGAATTGGTGAATTCGATGCTCATAATGCCTTAATTTCATGTTTTATACTTAGGTGAGCATAGGAGAGCGAAAAGAACGAGAAACGAGCCAAAAACTGAGAAAATGGGCCAAAGTACGAAATTAACATGGCCTGGACTTCCTCACACGGGTAGACCACAAGGCCGTGTCAATTTGGCAGAATTGAAGCACGACTCACACGGGTAGACCACACGCTTGTGCCTATTTAATAAGCTTGACCATGGCCTGAAGTAATAGCACACGGGCGTGTCCCTATCGAGCCCAAGTTGAGTCCAATTTGAAAAAGGCTAATTTTAAGGGTTTTTAGGCATTTTAAAGCCTATAAATACACCCTAAAGGAAGAGGAAAAGGCACAGAGAGAGAAGGAGGCAGGGAATTGCTCAAGGGAAGCCGATTGATCCATCTCAGAAGTTGGAGTCACCATCAAGACTGAAGATCTCCACTCAATTTACCTTTAAGAGTTTTGGGTTTTCTTTATGTTTTGTATTCATTATTCATCTGAAATGTTTTCCTTTTTAGTTATGAACTAAATCCCCTAAATACCTAAGGGGAATGAAACCTAAGATGAATCTTTTTATTATTTTCTAAATTGTATGATAAATATTTAACTTGTTCTTAATTATGTGTTCTTAGTTCTTGTTTTGATATCCCAGGGTACTGATTCAATATAAGCTCTTATTCAGAGGAGGAATAGACCCTGTCTAAGAGTACATTTGTTATAATTAAGTGGAGTTGATTGCGCGCCTAGACATAGGGTGACAAGATTTTGCCGGATTAGGGTGAAACCTAATAAGGGGATCCATAGATCGAGTTAATGCAACCCTAGGGTGTTAATTAGAGAAAATTCTCAATTATTCAATCTAGGGATTAGATGTTATTAGTCCTGAATAGGGATAATAACATAACTTAGGGATCTTTACGGGACAAGTTAAATGAATAAATCGCCCGATTCTGAGCGAGAATAACAAGTAAAGTCTAGGTGGATTTTTCCTTAGGTATTGTCTTAATTCAATCGTTTTCCAAAAGTAATCCCCCAATTCTACTTTCTGCGAATTCTTAGTTTAGATAATTAGTTAGTTAAAACAAAACCCCCTTATTCTTAGGCTAGACAAAAAAAAGATAGTCGTTACTAGTACTTTTAGTTCCTTTGGGTTCGACAACCCGGTCTTGCTAAAACTATACTACTGTTCAATAGGTACACTTGCCTACATCGTGATAATAGTTAGTTTCAAGAACGATTCTTTATAAAGATTTAAAACATGTCACACAAAAATCGCGATTAGTCATCTTCACTATTTAGTTTCCACCACCGAAAATGCATGAAGAAAAAATTGCCATGGATGAAGTTATATTTGGCCAAGCTTTGAAGATTAATGGGTGAATGGTTTTTAATAATTTCTACGTTTTTGAGATCGTTGCTTCGTAATCTATCTAGCCTGTACCTCCAATTTCAAAATTGTTAAAGATTTTGATAGTTGCCATTGTTGAGATTATGTGTTATTTGATTTTTAATGGTGAAATATGAATATTTGATGTTAGATTTTCATATTTTATAAAGTGATTTTTGATGAAAATGCAAATTATTGATTAAATTGTGAAATGTTGAAATTATGTGGTTAAAAGTGTGATTATTTAGAAAATGTGGGATGTTAAGGCAATAAGAAGAATTTGGCTAAGCATGGGTAGGATGAAATTGCATGAAGTTGTGATTTTATGTGATAAGGACTAAATTGCAAAAATGTGAAATAATAGGGGCAAAAGTGTAATTTTTCCAAAATGTCAAAATTGTGTTAAATTGAATGAATTAATGATTAAATAAGTAATTTTTGTTATTATATAGATTGAGAAAAATGAGATTCAGATCTAGAACGGGGGAAAACAAAGTATCGGATTAGTCAACCTAATTGGTCGTTACAGCGAATGAGGTAAGTTCGTATGCTAATAAACATATTTAAATTGTGTTATAAATGCTTATTTATAATTGAATTGAATTGAATTATATATGTTTCATTGAATTGCTACGAATGTTGAATGACAATACGAGCAAGAATTGACGAAGTTACGACATCCGAAAGTCTTGTACGAACCTTAGGAATAATATAGGATACAAATGTCATGACATTAGGATTACCGAGATGTGATTACATGTAAGACCATGTCTGGGACATTGGCATTGTATTGTGGTTATGTGCAAGACCATGTCTAGGACATTGGCATCGTTATATGATTTCGTGCAAGACCTTGTCTGGGACAGTGGCATTAATATGTGATAACATGTAAGACCATATCTGGGATATGGCATTGTATGAGCTTTATGTGATTTTCGAGTATCCTTAACGATTCCGAATGGTTCAACAGACATAGTCAAGAAGAGAAGGAAAATACAATTGAATTAAGTGATACAGGTTCGTATAGAACTTATTTGAGAATCAAATGAAGGTAATTTATTAAGCTTTTAGTGTATCATGTATATGAAATGAGAAAGATTTATGTATAATTATGTTCCATGCCAAAATGTGTTTATTTGGCTATAATGAGGTATGAATTGAATGATATGTGAGATATGAGTAATAGTTGTTTTAACTAAATATACATATGGCACATACTGTGTGAAACATCGTTATTTGATGATATTTCACATAATTCACATAGCTAAAGAAAAGGTGATGGTAATTGAATTAAATAAAGTTTAGATATATAATTTCTTATACATATGAAGATGTGAATGAATTGATAAGAAGTATTCAAACCATATGTGTTTTGAATGAATAAACTCATGAAAATCTTGATTAACTATGTGCATGAATTCGAGATAGAATGGTGCAATCATATGAATTATATCATGTTTTGAATAATGGTTTTGAATGCAATTATTTAATAATATAAGTTTATTACCATACGAGCTTACTAAGCTTTATAGCTTACTTTGTATTATTTTTTTATGTTTTATAGTGATTTGGAAGTTCGTTCGGGTTGGAAGTCGACGGAGATTGCATCACACTATCCAGTTTTTTATTTTGGTATTTATACCCTTGTGACTTGGTTATGGCTTGAGTCTTTTTTATAAAGGTTTTGTTGATATATTTGGTCATTTTATATGGCTTATTAATGACTTATGTTTGATGTGTAATTTGCCTTGTGTAATGGCATAATTTGGTATGGTTGGTGATGGTTCAAGGTGATCATTTAGTCAATTGGTATATGATAAGTATTTACTTATGAAAAGCATGAAATTGAACTTAATAAATGAATGGCTAATAGGTGATTTATGAGTCAAGATTTTTTTGTGATTGATGGTAGTAAAAACACATATTGAAATAGGTTGTATTGATGAGTATGATATGTACTTAGGTATATGATTGAATAGTAAGTAATGAGGAATGAATCATGCTAGTTAGTATGTGTTTGAATGTACAAATGGTATTGATTTAAGTTGTGAAATGGTTGAAGATGAAATGGCATGATTTGTATATGAATTGGTATGTTTTGGTTGCCTATAAGTGCATTGAAATGGTACCATTTTGGTGGCTAGGTGTGCATGAGCAAAGGGTGGCAAATTGGCTTAGCAAATAGCCTATTTTTGTCCACACGAGCAGAGACAAGGGCATGTGTCCCAACCATGTGCGGCACATGGTCATGCTACACGACTGTGTGTCCCTTGAGGTACCTTTCGAATTTAAGTTAGTATACCCTACAGGTTTGACACGGTCCAGACACACAGGCATGTCTACTAGCTGTGTATGGTACACGGGCTGGCACGTGGGTGTGTGGCTGGCTGTGTGACCCAAGTCAATAACCCCTCTAGATTTCTCACGGCCATGGCACATGGGCGTGTCCTTGGCTGTGTGGTGCAAGTCAGAATGTATGCGCTGTTTTCACACGGTCTGTGACACGGGCGTGTCTGATGGGCTCACACGTGTGTATGACCTATGAATGTTTGAAAATTTTATAAGTTTCACAAAGTTTGCAAATGTTATCGGTTTAGTCGTGAATCACTTCTACGTATGTTCTGAGGCCTTGAAGAGTCTCGTAAGGGACAATACGATTGTGTTTTCATAATTATGAGTATGAATGTTTAAAGTATGTAATATTGATGTGATTTGATAGGTAATGCCTCGTAACCCTATTTTGGCGAAGGATACGAGTTAGGGGTGTTACAGTCTCTATTTGCTTTACGTGCTTTGAGCGCACAATTAGCTTTTCTTGACGACTGTTCGATAGTAGCTGAGTTGAAAGCAAGACCGTTATTTCTACAACAGATTTGTAAAGCTCAAAAGTTTGAAAATGAATTGCAAGCAAAATGAATTCAGTACGAGTCGACTTCTGATTCAGAATTTCGAATAGGGCCTAATGATTGTTTAATGTTTCGTGATAGAATATGTGTACGAAGAAATTTTGAGCTTAGCTAGAAGATTCTAAATGAAGCACACACTAGTTGTTTATCAGTACATCTGGGAAGCACAAAAATGTATAACGATTTGAAACAATTTTATTGGTGGCAAGGTATGAAACGAGATATCTCAGAATTTGTTTCGAAATGTTTGATTTGTCATCAAGTCGAGGTTGAGCATCAAGTGCCTTCAGGTTCATTACAGCCTATTATGATTCTTGAGTGAAAGTGGGATAGAGTAACAATGGATTTTGTATTGGGTTTTCCCTTATCTCCGAAAAAGAAAGATGTGATCTGGGTTGTTGTTGACAGATTGACTAAATCAACTCATTTCATTCCTGTACGTACGGATTCTTCACTTGATAAATTGGTAGAGTTATATATCTCAGAGATTGTTTGATTGCACGGAGTGCCACCACTATTGTTTCGGATAGGGATCCGAGATTTACTTCACAATTTTGGAAGAAATTGCAAGAAGCTTTATGTAAAAAGATGCATTTTAGCACTGCGATTCATCCTCAAATGGATGGTCAATCTGAGCGAGTTATTCAGATACATGAAAATATGTTGTGATGTTGCATTGTTGAGTTTGAAGGTAGCTTGGAAAATATCTACCACTGATTGAGTTTGCTTACAGCAACAGTTTCCAATTGAGTATTAAAATGGCACTGTACGAAGCTCTATATGGTCGTAAATTTAGAACACCATTGTACTGGACTGAGGTTAGCAAACATAAGATTCACCGAGTTGATCTGATTAGAGAGACTGAAGAAAAAGTGAAAGTAATTCGCAATAGTTTAAAAGCAGCTTCGAATCGACAGAAATCATACGCAGACTTAAAAAGAAAAGATATTGAGTTTTAGATTGGGGATAAAATGTTTTTGAAAGTGTCACTGTGGAAAAAGATATATCAGTTTGGTTAGAAAGGGAAATTGAGTCCGCGATTCATTAGATCGTTCGAGATTATTGAGCGAGTTGGGCCAATGGCATACCAGTTATCTTTACCTTCTGAGTTAGAGAAAATACATAATGTGTTTCACGTATTGATGCTACAAAGATATTGGTCCGACCCTTCACATGTCATTTCCCCGATTGAGGTCTAAATTCAACTAGATATGTCATATGCTAAAGAACTGATTCAAATTTTAGCTCGTGAGATCAAAGAGCTGAGATATAAGAAAATTGCATTAGTGAAAGTGTTATGGCATCGACATGGGTTGAAGAAGCTACATGAGAACCCGAGGATGCTATGAGAAAACAATATCCAAACCTATTCACTGGTAAGATTTTCAGCGACGAAAATCCCTAAGGGGGAGAGTTGTAATAACCCGATTTTAGCTAAATCAGAACAGTGATTTTGGAACCACAAATCTGAGGTCAAAAAATTATTTTATTATTATTTTTGGTGTATATAGCATGCTATTTGATATGTGTGAAAATTTCGTGAATTAATTGTATCGTTTAATTAGTCAATTTGAGAAAAAAGGACTAAATCGCGTAAAATGCAAAAGTTGTATTCTACTTGTTAAAGGTGTCAATTGACTTTGGATTTTAAATATGATGGCCTTAAATGGTGATTATTCCATTATATTAGTAAGTGGATAATTTTGGGCATATATTAAGTGATTTTAAATGGTTATTAATAAGGTTAATTATGGTATTCTATAAATAAAGTTAAAATAAGTAAAAATAAAGCACAAATTTCATCAATTATCATCTTTGTGCACCGAAATTAGAAGAACAAGAAGGAAAAATAGGGTTTTTCATTCGACTATGGATAATTCAAGCAATTAGGTATTTTTTGAGCTTGGTTTTTAATGATTTTTATGTTTTTGTAATCGTTGCAGCTTAATCTAGCTAGCTTGTACTGATACGTGATATTCGTGATAGGTTTTAAAGATTTCTAAATGAATCACTCTTGAGATGAACGTATTATCCCGATTAAGGAAAGTGTGCCTATCGAACAGTAGTATAGTTCAGCAAGACCGGATTGTCGAACCGAAAGGAACTATGAGTACTAGTATTTACTTACTTTTTATTATCTAGCCTAAATATTAAGAGGTTTGGTTATCTAAACTAATTATTAACTAAGAATGCACAGAAAGAAAATTTAGGAAAATAATTTTGGGAAAATTTGATTGATTAAGACAATACCTAAGGAAAAATCCACCTAGATTTCACTTGTTATTTGACTCTAAATCAGACGATTTATTCATTTGACTTGACCCGTAGAAATCCCTAAGTTATATTATTACCTCTCTCAAGACTAATAATGTCTAACCCTAGGTTGAATAATTGAAATCTCTTTCTAATTAACACCCTAGAATTGCATTAACTCGATCTATGGATTCCCTTATTAGGTTTCACCCTAATCCAGCAAAATCTTATCACCCTATCTCTAGGCGTGCAATCAACTCCCCTTAATTATGACAAATTTACTCTTAGGCAGGGTCTATTCCTCCTCTGCATAAGAGCTTAACTTGAATCAATATCCTGGAATACCAAAATAAGAATTAAGAACACATAATTAAGAATAAGTCAAATATTTATCATACAATTCAGATAATAATAACAAGATCCGTCTTAGGTTTCATTCCCCTTAGGTATTTAGTGGGTTTAGTTCATACTTATGAAAGAAAACATCTCAAAAGCATAAAGATAACAAAACATGAGAAAACCCAAAACTCCTGAAGGAACTTGAAGGGAGATCTTCAGTCTTGATGATGAATCCTGTAACACCCTGAACCCGAGACCATCGCCGGTGTCGGACACGAGGGGTTAGCAAGCCAAGTTCACTTGTTTTACCCATCCATTTGACATTTCCAGTCAGGCTGGAAAAACTGCGTCACTGTCGCCTTAAAAATCATATCTCGAGTTTCAAAACTCGGAAACTGGTTTCGTAAATTTTTCCTGAATTTAGACTCATATATCCATCCATGGATTTATTTCTAGAATTTTTGGTTGGGCCAATTGGTACAGTTTATTAGTTAAAGTCACCCATGTTACAGGGATCGACTGCTCTGACCTTCGTGCAGTATAACTTGAATATCTCTCTTTACAGGGCTTTAATGCTGGTGCCGTTTGTTTCTAATGAAACTAGACTCAAAATGGAATCTGTAAATATAAGGTATGTCTCCTAATTCTTTCTGGATAATTTATAGTAAATTTTTAAAGTTGCGACAGGGAACCCAGAAACCGTTCTGGCCCTGTCTCACAATAGCTTTAATATCTCTTAACATGTAACTCCTATGACCATTTCGTTTCTTCCATATCAAAATAGACTCATCAAGGTTTATTTACATAGCTTATTCACTATTTAATTCCAATCCTACGAATTTTGGTGATTTTTCACATTCACGTCACTGCAGCTGGCAGCATCTGTTTTTAAGGTAGGTCTTACCTATTTGGTAGCCTCCATGAACCAACTAGTCTTGCCATACATAGGTTCATATATGATCATTTTAACCATGCCAATGGCTGATCATGTGACCAACATTCCCATTTCCAAGCCATAGCCACATCATGACACCAAATATATATATACATACAAACCACAATTAGTCTAAGTCGATACTTCACTTTTACGAGCCATTTTCGCATGGCCTTACATATATACATCACAACATATTTAACCAACAAGGGGTAGTCCTATACATGCCATTTCAAGTTCAACCAAGAATTTATACCAAAATGGGGGCTTGATAGTGTGGATGACTTCGACTTCAACGACCCCAAATCCGATTGCTTCGAGTGAAATCTAGAAAACTGAGAGCCAAAGCAACGGGGTTGAGCGATACATTCACATAGCCAAATGCATCATTTCATTAATACACATTCTTACTTCACACTTCATCATTATATAATTTCACAAAGTATCAATCAATTCAATAACTGAAATTCATTAGTCGATTGAGCGAATGTTGCTCAAACATGTCGACTTTCCAATGCACATATAACGTACCTTATCCTTTGGGCTTTTCGAGTGTACTAATTGAATTCATTACAGCAACCAACACTCACCTCCAGCCCAAGATTCTTCGAATATAACCGGATATAATCACGTGCACAAATGCCTTGGTCTTAGCCGGATAGAATAACTCGCACGAATGCCTTGGTCTTAGCCCGGATATAGCCACTAGCACAATTGCCTTGGTCTTAGCCGGATATAATTTCCAGCATAATTGTCTTCGGGCTTAGCCCGGATATCATTCAATTTCTCATGTACACATACATCAATAATCATTGGACATACATATTTCATTTTCGTTACTAAGGCTCAAACGCACATATATTCACAAGCATATTCGCCTTGAGACTTAGCCCGGGTATCATTCAATTTCTCATACACACATAAATCAATAATCATACACATCCATACTTCATCTCACATAATTCAAGTAAGGTCACTTCTTGAGGACTTACCTCGGATGTTGTCGAACGGCTTTTTCGGCTATTCGATCACCTTTTCCTTCCCTTGTCCAATTGTGGCCCTCTTAGCTCTTGAGCTAATTCAAACAAATTCAATTTTTAAAACCTCATTGTGCTTGCTTATGGCGAATATGACAAGGAGTTTAAATGGTCATATGGCCACTCTTTAGCTTGAATACACAATGGTCATGCACATTTTATACTACATCAAGCAATTCATTACAATTTATTTGAGCATCAAGGAAAAGCTAAGGCCTTCAATAGGCTACCCAAGGCCGAATATTCATGTACATGTTGAGGTCAATTTTGCACTTAATACCTCACAAAAACAGCATGCATTTTACTAGTTAATGCTTTGCACATTGTGGCCCAAAACTTATAATATAGCATCAAGCACTTATATGTGTGCTAGGTCAATTGTGCTTGCAAATTTCACAAGCATTCTTCCACATCTTCTTCTTTAAACCAATATATTCATCACTTACTTCATAGCCAAAACATCATGTGCAAACATATATATACAATATGAGCATGGCGAATTTCAAGGTGTCCATAGCCATCCAAAATACAAATTTTAACTAACATGCAAGAAGCATGAACCATGCTCATGAATGCATCATGGCGAATATGACAATCATGCTCCATTCAACTTCATTCATGGTTAAACACAAAAGAAAACTCAAAATCTTACTCAAGAGTAGACAATCCATCATTGCATGCATCATCATCAAGCTTCACACTTAGCATGCAATGGCTTTATCACCATAACAACTTTGGCCAAATACCATTTCCATGGCATAACAAGGATTTGAGCCATGCCTAACATGCACATCAAGTTAGCAACCAAACCATGCATGAAACTCCCAACACAACCTCATACATACCTTAATCTTGATGCAAACTTAGCCAAATCTCCTTCTAGATCTCTTCCAACCCAAGCATGAAGCAAAAATCCTCCTCTTTTCCCTTAGTATTTTCGCCAAGAAGATGAGAAAGGATGAACAAATTTTTCTTTTCTTTCTTTAGGACATTCGGCCAAGCCTATGGAGAAGGATGAACACTTTTTTTGTTTCTCATCCTACTAACACTAATTTTTTTTCCATACTCTTATTTTATCATTTCTAACATCATCCATTAGTAAAACATGTTGGGAACATGTTTCCCCTTGCCCATAATTTGTCATGGCCGGCCACTCCTCCTTAGGAAGGGGATTATTTGACATGCAACTCCACCTTTTTGTTAACATGTACTAACAAGCCATTTAAAATTAGCCTATCATATTTCACCATGTTTCACTTTGATCCCTATTTAATACTTTCTCATACAAATGGGTAAAATTAGAGAATGAAATTTCCACATATGCATGCACACACATAGTAAGCATAGAATATAACAATTAATTATTTTTTATGACTCGGTTTAGTGGTCCCGAAACCACATTCCGGCTAGGGTCTATTTTGGGCTATCACAAATCCGACTTCTGAGATGGATCAATCGGCTTTCCTTGAGTAATTCCTTTGCTCCCTACTCTGTTTCCCCTTTCTAAGTGCCTCCTCAGGTGTTTAAATAGGCTTTTGAATGCCTAAGAGCCCCCAAAATTGGCCTTTTCCAAATAGGGTTATACTTGGGCTCGAGAGGGACATGCCCGTGTGTGATTACTCTAGCTCGTGGTCAAGGCTGTTGAACAGGCATGAGTGTGTAGTATACCCGTGTAAGTCATGCTTCAATCCTGCCAAATGGACACAGCCATGTGACACGCCCGTGTGAGAAAGTCCAGGCCGTGTTGATTTCCCACCTGGGTCCATTTTCTCTGTTTTTGGCTCGTTTCTCACTCTTTTTACTCTCCTAAGTATAAAAGATGAAATTAAAGGATTAGGAGCATCGAATTCACCAAATCTAAGGAGAAGCCATTCATAAATAGGCTAAGCATGGGATAAAAATATGTATAAATTATGGTTTATCAAAATACCTCCACACTTAAGCATTTGTTTGTCCTTAAGCAAAAATCCTCAACTCATAATCAAAATAAATTCTTCTCAATTTATAATCCCTATCAATAATATCTTGAAGTAATCCATAAGTACTCATACTTTGAAAATTCAACTAAAAGTACATCAAGGTTTCAAACATTCCAAGTTGAGCATTTTATCACGAAAACATAGGTGTCTCCCCTCATCTAAGTGATTACCTTTGATCAAAATATCACAAAGTTTAACATCCTCACTAAAGATTCACTCAAATCACTCAAGGTGTTTAAGGACATCAATAAAAGCACTTAATAGACAATATGAAAAGTTATTACCATAGGCTTGCTTGAAAATCAAATCTCCACTACTATATATTGAGCTGATACATCAATCAGAGAGGTCTTTTAGAGGGTTGTAATGTGGCTTTGGTTAGGGGTGTGGTCACAAGCTAAAATAAGATGTGAGAATCGAGATTGAATTGAAAAATTCCTAGCTAGAAAAATAACTAGTCATCAGTTGACTACAAGTGAGCTTCTTCTCAGAATATGGAATTAACACTCAAGCTCAAAAACGACGAATTACTACTAATATGTATTGAAGTAATTTTTTTTAAGAACAAGTCAAATATTTAGAAGAACAAAACATAGCTAAGCAATTAGTTCAAATAAAATCTTAAAAAAATAGGGATCAAATTAGGGGATTTCAACAATAATAGGTTATGGGTTAATATTGAGGGTAAATCAATTAATGGTTTGTTAGGCTCAAAAGGGTTCACTAAGGGTTAATTATAAAGGTAGGCTTTTGTGGAGTGAGTGGGTTAAACCTAAGTGCCTTTATCATTTTGACATATCAAATCAAATGGTGTGGTCTTGACAAGCATAATCAAGCAAGTTCTAGAATAATAAATCAAAACTGACGTACTCATAATGAAAGTGAGCATGAAAGAAATAAAATATGCTCTAAAGGCTCAAAATGTCACAAAAATTATGGCTTTTTGATGTTTAAACTTGTGAATTTCAACTCAAGATAATATCTAAACTTAGGGAAACAACTTAAAAGTTTTTAATTCTTCAAAAATCAACTTACCATGCTTGATTCCTAATGTCTTAAAGTTTAAACAATCAATGCATAAATACCTATGTTTTAATTCAAGACATATTAATAAAAATCATAAATTAATCAAAATTCATTCTAATAGTGATATGAGTGATTCACGTGAGAATAAGACAAAATTCAGGGATTTCTAATGATGATATAAAAGACCCCCCAAACTTAAGATGTACATTGCCCTCAATGTAAAAAGAAAGAAATATTAACAAAGATAGATTTATAATCATAAGATAGGGAGAGAAGTGAAACTTCCTGAATGATGAATGAACTCCTTGAATTGGAGTCATGGAGAATAAACAGCCAAAACAATGATGAGGGTGGAGGAGGATACTCCGGTGGTGGCAGAGGTTGGGTTCCACAAATAGTATGCCAAAAGAATATTATATCTCATGTTGGCTATGGTCGTGGTCAAGCAGGGCATGGTAGTCGTAGAGAACCTTTCCCAGTGGAGTTCCAAGTTCCTGAGTAATAGTGAGCTTTAGAGCTCTTTATAACTGTTATAGAATCAAGAACTTTTTTAGGAAATATATAAAGAAGAATAATTACTCGTAATGAAATAGTCAAAATTAAAAATCGTAAAATAATAATTATAAGACCTAATAAAAATAAGCTTAAAGAAAAATAAAAAGTAGTCTTAAAATAGAATAAAAGTAACAACATAAAATAATAAATAAAAGTTTTTAAACATCTTCATCGCTAGATGGTTCGCGAGGTGGGGGTGGCGATGAGATGTGGAAGTGCTGACAAATCTGCTGTAGAGTAGCATCAATGTTACCGAAGCGCTAAAAACACTTCTGCTCGAATCGAGTAAGGCGTTCAGAGATGTCAGCGTATAAAGCTGCCGCATGAACTGGACGAGAGGGAGGTGGTAGCTGTGACGTATAAGGCGCTCATGATGTGGAGGGACATCATCAGTAATGTCTTCTGGATCCTCCTCCTCAGTGGACTGGATGAGGCGGTACTGAGGAGGGTAGATGCCACGTTGTGTCTCGATCATCCTCATACTTAGCATGCTCGAGATGCCCTGTGGGGACATCTGGCCAATGAGAGTGAGGGAGGATGATTGGGCTGTTGTGTTGAGGAGCCCAAAGTGTCGAGCCAGTCGAGTCACATAAGGCTGGATAAAGATGACTCCTCTCCTGTGCCACTCTGCCTGGCGAGTGGCGAGGGCAATAAAGAACGCAAGGTCAATGACGTGCCCATTTGCCATACTCCATAAGAAATAGGCGTCGTGGGTAGTGACGATGCCAGTACTCTCTCATCTCCTTGTCAGATTATGAGTCAAGATGGCGTGTAGATACCTTAAAGATGGAGGGATGGCCAATGCCTTGGAGCGGCTAGGGTCGTAGGTGACCGAAGCAGGGACGAGGTCCCTCAGCATTTTGAGGGGGAGTAGTGGATGTGGCGGTGGAGGGTGTTGAGTTCATTATCATCCATGAATTCCTCCATGTATAGCCCTAGTGCAATCCTGAGCTCGGCTACACTCAATTGGCGTACTTGACTACTAAGGGGGAACTGGACCGTTCCAGGATTGTCGAAGTTTGTCATGATGGTCTGAAGATGAAAAGTCGAGCAGAGTTCCAATGTAAACTCTAGATACATCGGTTCGATAATCTCAAAGAAGAGCCTCCACGGGTCAGTCGTTAGGAGGGCTCGGACCGCATCAGCTTATTGAATCTACTCAAGTGCGGCCCAGCCAATGCAGCGGCCCATACCTAGGGGTCGAACCTGTAATATATGATATAATTCCTCCTGGGGTCCCAAGGGAACCTGGAGGAACGGGTGCCTAATCTCCTTGGTAGGACTAGAGGATGACGCTGCTCCTTTCTTTTGTTTCGAGGCGGGAACAACGGTCTTCTTACCACGTGAGGACGATATTGTACCTGTATTGAAAAATCGAAGTTCAACCCATATGCCCCAAGAAAAGTATGGAAAATCAAGGCTAAATATGAATATTTTATGAGATTTACGTACGAGATGATACAAACTAAAACCACTAAATATGTCAAGTTAGAGAATTATGGAAATAATGAATGAATGCATGTGGGTAGGCATAAATTTCATGGAAACAAGGAAAAATGAAATAGTATAGCATAATGTAGTAACTAAAATGAAAAAAAAAATTATTAAACAAGCATGAGTATTTTAATTTTCTAGCTATGAATATTCATTCAAAATAGTTCAATATAGCAGAGGAATCATGAAATAAGCAACATATTTAAAGAAAATAGAGAGAAAAGAGTAAACAAATGCAAAAGGAAGGAGCTTGGGCCGTCAGAATCATTGTTGTAGGCGGCGTACGGGCATGGGGGGTAGGGCGTGTGAACTTGCAGCGGATACGGCTAGGGTTTTTTGGGGAGGGAGATGATGAATGGTTAGGGGTTTATATAGATTTTGGAACACACGATCATGGGACACGCCCGTATGGCATAATTTTTGCCCGTGTGTTTTGCAAATTTTGAATTTGGTCGCGTCTGACATTTGGCCCACGCCCGTGTTCTTTGGGCATGTCGGTGCACACGACCATGTTACACTGTCGTGTCTTACTTCGTTCGCTTCTCCTACGCCTATATACATAGGTCCACACCCGTGTTCGTTTTGACAGTGTCGACCACGGGCGGACGACACGGGCGTGTCACACGCCTGTGTTACATTCTCAGTATCAACCATGGTTTCGAGGCACGGGCGTGTCTCACGCTCGTGTTGTTTTGGTAGTTTCGCCCATGGCTACGTTGCACGGCTGTGGCAACTTATCGCGTCCTGTGTTGAGGAAAAAATCTTGCCCTGTTTTCACACGGCCTAATGCACGCTCGTGTGCCTGGCCGTGTGGTCTTTAGAAAGTCTACGTTCCATGATTCAGTTAGTATGTTAGATGTTAAAAACTAAAATTTTAAAGAGATTAACACTGTTAGTACTCGGGTTGTCTCCCGAGAAGTTCTTATCTATAGTCTAAGCTCGACTTACCTCTCTTCTGCATGGTCAAGGTGGTTTGAGGAGTTTACACTCCTCATCCCTATTATCAACTTTATCAACATAAGGTTTAAGACTGGTATTGTTTACCTTAAATGTGCCGAATTTGGGATAAATTACCTTGACTGTACTATATGGGAAAATACTGAGTACCGTAAGAGGAATTTTTTCATTAGGTTCAAGAGTGGCAATGCGAGGATCTGCTGCATCCAGTAGTACTTTGTCTCCAACCTTATGTTGATTTGGTGAGGTATTGAGCTTGTTCTGGCTCGATTTCGGTTTATCGGGTGTTTTTGGTTTTTGTGTCCACCATTCATCTAGCTCCTCGATTTATAGCTTTCGTTCTTCATAGATAGGTCCTTTTTTGTTGTTTGAACATGGCTCATATGTATACTTCGAAATTGTTTCCTTCATAGAGGGTGTCACCACATAATCAGTACTAGTAGAATGATTTATACAACCACCTTCAATTTTTGATGTGTTACTCGAATTACGAGCTTGAAGGGTGATTGTTTCGTCTCCCACATGAAGTGTGAGTTCACCTGTACCAACATCAATAATGGTTCTAGTAGTCGCTAAAAAGGGCCATCCTAAAATTAAAGGTGCATTACTATCCTCTTCCATGTCTAGAACAACAAAGTCTACTGGGTATATAAATTTATCGATCTTAACAAGAACATCTTCGATGATACCCCTAGGAAATCTAATGGTTTTATCAGCCAATAGAATGCTCATCCTAGTTTGTTTAGGTTTCCCAAGACCTAGTTGTTTAAACATTTTATAAGGCATAACATTAATGCTTGCCCCTAAGTCAGCCAATGCATGATGAACATCTAAACTACCAATTAAACAAGGAATCGTAAAACTCCCTAGATCCTTCAATTTGTTGGGTAGCTTATTCTGTAATAAGGCTGAGCAAACTGCATTCAACTCCACATGCGACGCCTCATCCAACTTTCGTTTATTTGTTAAAAGCTCCTTTAAAAACTTGACTGCATTTGGCATCTGCGAAAGGGCTTCAATAAATGGTAAATTAATATGTAGTTTCTTTAAAAGTTTAA
Source organism: Gossypium arboreum (assembly GCF_025698485.1). Lineage (NCBI taxonomy): Eukaryota > Viridiplantae > Streptophyta > Magnoliopsida > Malvales > Malvaceae > Gossypium > Gossypium arboreum. The sequence goes on along the minus strand of NC_069071.1, from coordinate 92,957,962 downwards.
GGAATTTACAAATTTTTCGTCTGAACGGTCTTTCCTTGTCGCATTGGGGTATAGCACAAGAGGTTTATATTCTGTACTCATCGGCTTTGGGTCATTTCGACCTACCTCATTCTTACCTTTGCTTACCACTGTTTCTGGCCTTGGTTTTGCAACTAACCCTTCCTCATCTTGAATGGCAATCGCGTTGAGTTGCTCCCTTAGGTTAGATTCAGTGTTGCTTGGGAGGCTACCTTGTAGTCATTCAAAAATTAGCCTAGCGAGCTGTCCAATCTAAGTTTCGAGCCCCTGGATTGATGCTTGTTGATTTTTGAGTGCCGTCTCGGTATTCTAAAAATGAGTTTCTGACACTGAGATGAATTTGTTTAGCATCTCCTCAAGGTTCGGCTTTTTCTCCTACTGGTACGATGGTTGCTAAAAGTTGAAGGGGGTGGTGGTCTTTAATTTCCTTGGCCTCCCCATGAAAAATTTGGGTGGTTCCTCCAACCTGCATTGTAAGTACTGCTATAAGGATTGTTTTGAGATTGAGGATTATTACCCACGTAATTTAACTGCTTGTTCTCCATGTTGTAGCCATAAGGTGGGTATCCTGAACTGCTTGATCCACCTCCACTTGCTTCGCACTGCATTACTGGGTGAACCTGTGAAGAACTAAGGAAACCATCAATTTTCTTATTCAATAGTTCTACCTAATTAGAGAGCATGGTGACCGAATCAACATTATAAATGCCAGCCGTTTTCTTTGGCTTTGTCCTCATGACTTGCCACTGATAGTTATTCAGTGACATCTCCTCTATAAATCCATAGGTATCTTTAGGTGTCTTATTATTGATGGTTCCACCAGCAGCTGCGTCAACCATCTGTCGAGTCGAAGGATTCAGGCCATTATGAAAGGTTTGAACCTGTAACCAAAGTGGTAGCCCATGGTGAGGGCATCTTCTCAAGAGGTCCTTATATCTCTCCCATGCATCGTAGAGTGTTTCTAAATCCGTCTCCACGGAAAAAGAGATATCATTACGTAATTTAGCCGTTTTAGCCGGCAGAAAATATTTTAATAAAAACTTTTCGGTCATTTGTTCCCAAGTAGTGATTGACCCCTGTGGCAACGAGTTCAACCACTGTTTAGCCTTATTCCTCAACGAAAAATGGAATAACCAAAGGCGAATGGCGTCATCAGAAACGCCATTAATTTTAAATGTATCACATAGTTCCAAAAGTTTGCTAAGTGAGCATTGGGATCTTCGTCCTGCAAACCATCAAACTAAACAAATTGCTGTATCATTTGAATTGTGTTAGGTTTCAGTTCAAAAGTATTGGCAGCTACAGTAGGTCTAACTATGTTCGATTCAGTTCCTGTTAAAGAAGATTTAGCATAATCATACATAGTGCGCGGAACAGGATTCTGATTAACAGCAATAGCAGGAGGTAGCGGATTTTCTTGGTTTTCAACCATCTCCTTGGTTGTGGTTGAAGTATCGTCCTCGTGCTCTTCTTTAGTGTATTGTAAGCTTCACCTTATTTCTCTTCAGTTTCTGCAAACTATGCGATCGAGCTCACTATCAAATAGCAACAGTCCTGACGGGTTTCTTCTGGTCATAAACTAAAAAAACTTGTCAGAAGAAAATAAATGAAGAATTAGAAAAGAAAATAAAAATTTTAAATGCAACAAAAGTAAAATGGCTGAAGTAATAAAAATCAAGTGTTCCTAATATCCTAGTTCCCCGAAGACAGTGACAAAAACTTGATACGAGATATTCGTGATAGGTTTTAAAGATTTCTGAATGAATCGCTCTTGAGACTAACGTATTATCACGATTAAGGCAAGTGTACCTATCGAACAGTAGTATAGTTCAGCAAGACCAGATTGTTGAACCCAAAGGAACTATGAGTACTAGCATTTACTTTCTTTTTATTATGTAGCCTAAAAATTAAGAGGTTTGGTTATCTAATCTAATTATTAACTAAGAATGCACAGAAAGAAAATTTGGGAAAATAATTTTGGGAAAATTCAATTGATTAAGACAATACCTAAGGAAAAATCCACCTAGACTTCACTTGTTATTTGACTCTAAATCAGACGATTTATTCATTTCACTTGATCCGTAGAAATCTCTAAGTTATATTATTATCTCTCTCGAGACTAATAACGTCTAACCATAGGTTGAATAATTGAAATCTCTTTCTAATTAACACCCTAGAATTGCATTAACTCGATCTATGGATTCCCATATTAGGTTTCACCCTAATCCAGCAAAATCTTAGCACCCTATCTCTAGGCGTGCTATCAACTCCCCTTAATTATGACAAATTTACTCTTAGGCAGGGTCTATTCCTCCTCTGCGTAAGAGCTTAACTTGAATCAATATCCTGAAATATCAAAACAAGAATTAAGAACACATAATTAGGAACAAGTTAAATATTTATCATAGAATTCAGATAATAATAACAAGATCTGTTTTAGGTTTCGTTCCCCTTAGGTATTTAGGGGTTTAGTTTGTACCTATGAAAGAAAACATCTTAAAAGCATAAAGATAACAAAACATGAGAAAACCCAAAACTCTTAAAAGAGCTTGAAGGGAGATCTTCAGTCTTGATGATGAATCCGACTTCTGAGATGGATCAATCGGTTTTCCTTGAGTAATTTCTTGCTTCCTACTCTGCGTCCCCCTTCTAAGTGTCTCCTCAGGTGTTTAAATAGGCTTTTGAATGCCTAAGAGCCCCCAAAATTAGCCTTTTCCGAATACGGTTATACTTGGGCTCGGCAGGGACACGCCCGTGTGCGATTACTCCTGCCTGTGGTCAAAGCTGTTGAACAGCCACGAGCGTTTAGTATACCTAAGGGGGGTTTAGGGACACGGTCGTGTGACACGCCCGAGTAAGAAAGACCAGGTCATGTTGATTTCCCACCGAGGTCCATTTTCTCTATTTTTGGCCTGTTTCTCACTCTTTTTACTCTCCTATGCTCTCCTAAGTATAAAACATGAAATTAAAATATTAGAAGCATCAAATTCACCAAATCTAAGGAGAAGCCATTCATAAATAGGCTAAGCATGGGATAAAAATATGTATAAATTATGGTTTATAACGTACCTTAGATTTTGAAACTGTTAAAGATTTTGAGAGTTGCTATTGTTGAATATATGTGTTCTTTGATGTTTAATGTTGAAATATGAAAGCTTGATGATTGTTTTACTAGTTTTGTAAAGTGATTTTTGAAAAAAATGTCAAAAAGGGATTAAATTGTGAAATGCGTAAATTGAGGGGTTGAAATGTGAAATAAATGAATGTTTTGGGAAGCTAGGGACCTATATGTAATTTGGTCAAGCTTTGGCTTAAAGAAATTATGTGAATTTGGTGTAATTTTGAAATAGGGACTAAATTGATTAAATGTGCAAGTTTAGGGGCTAAAGTGCAAATATGCCTAAATGTATGTTTTGGAATAAATTGAAAGAATATTGATTGAATAAGTCAATTTTTAATTCATATAGATCAAGAAAGAAAGAATTCAGAGTTAGATCGGGGGAAAATTAAGGTTATCAAGTAGTCGATCCGATACGACAAATCCTAATAAGAGGTAAGTTCGTATAGTTGAAATTAAATGTGTACCTATCTATTTGATGGATGAAATTGAGTTAGTAATTATTCTATTGGATAAATTTTGAGATATTAAATGAAATGTATAAATTGAGTAAGGTAAGTTGTCGAATAAGACCATAGTCGGGCTATGGCAATTGAATAGTAAGACCATAACCGGGTTATGGCATGTGAACAAAAGACCATTGTAGGGCCTTGGCAATGTATGTGTAAGACCAAGTACCCTCGGGTTTACTTCAGCTTGTGATGGTTCCAGAGTGGAAATGGGATAGAATCACTATAGACTTTGTGACATGTTTGCCCTTGACACCGAAAAAGAAAGATGTCATTTGGGTGGAGGTTGATAGGCTAACGAAGTCAGCTGATTTTATTCTGGTACGTACCAATTACTCACTTGATAAGTTAGTTGATTTGTACATTGGTGAAATTATTAGATTGCATGGAGTGCGTATCTCGATTATATCAGATAGAGATCCGAGGTTCACTTTGCGATTTTGGAAAAAGTTGCAAGAAGCTTTAGGTACAAAGTTAAACTTTAGTACCGTTTTTCACCCACAAACTGACGGTCAATCTGAGCGAGTAATTCAGATTCTTGGAGATATGCTCCGGTGTTGTGTTCTTGAATTCGAGGGTAGTTGGGAAAAATATCTACCTCTAGGAGAATTTGCCTACAACAACAGTTTTCAATCGAGTTTGAAGATGGCACCTTATGAGGCAGTGTATGGTTATAAGTGTCAGACACTGTTGTATTGGACTAAACTCAGAGAGAATCGGATTCACGGGGTTGATTTAGTCAGAGAAACCAAAGAGTGAAGATAATTCATGATTGTTTGAAAGCAGCTTCGGATAGCAGAAATCCTACGCTGATTTGAAACGGAAAGAGATTGAGTTTCAGGTCAATGGTAAGGTATTCCTGAAAGTTCCTCCGTGGAAGAAAGTTCTTATATTTGGCCGAAAGGGTAAGTTGAGTTTGCGTTTTATTGGACCGTATGAGATTACCGAAAGGATAGGGCAAGTAGTATATCGATTGGCTTTGCCTTCTAAGCTGGAAAGGATTCACGATGTGTTCCACGCGTCTATGTTGCACCAAAACTGATCAAACCCTTCACATGTGATTCCACCAACAGAGGTTGAGATTTGACCGGATATGACTTATGGCGAAGAGTCGGTTAAGATTTTGGCTCGGAAAGTCAAACAATTGAGGAATAAAAGTATAGCCCTCGTAAAAGTATTATGGCAAAGACATGGGGTTGAAGAGGCTACATGGGAACATGAGGAAACCATGAGAAAATAATACCCAAACCTTTTTACTGGTAAGATTTTCGGGGACGAAAATCCCTAAGAGGGAGAGTTGTAACATCTCGATTATGGGCTTAGTTAGAAATAGTGGTTTTGAGACCACAAATCTGAAGTAGAAATAATTATTTATGAATGTGTTGAGGTCTATGATATGTTTGCATGATTGTATGAAAGTTTCGTTAAGAAATTTTGTTGATAGAGTGTCCAATTTCGTTTTTAGGACTAAATTGTAAAAGTTGCAAAATATGTGATTCTAGAAGATTTGAGCATGAAATAGCCATGGATTATTAATTAGAGGTCCTTGAATAGAAATTTGACCAATTTCTATTTTTATGGACAAAAATGGGCATGAATAAGTAAAAGTTGAAGTTTAGTAAAAAGGGTATTTTGGTTATTTGGTTAATAAGAGAATAAAAAGGGAAAATTAAGTCAAAATTTGCTCATCGTCTCCATGCCATAGCCAAAATTCCTAAGGTCACCATAGCTAGGGTTTCTTCAACTTTCAAGCTTGATTGTAAGTGCAATCTAGCCCCATTCTTAATGTTCTTTACATTTATGAAGTTGTTATCAATCGATCTAACCATTTCTACCATTTATTTGAGCTCAGGTTCATGTTTAGGGTTTGACCCGTGTGTGACATGCATGTATTTTGATGTTTCATGGTAGATTATGAAAGTTTGATGCGTGAAAAACAACTTTTACTAAGTGATTTTTCATAAAAACACCTAAAAAGGACCTATTTGCAAAAGTTGTGAAATGTGTACTAAAAATCTGATTTGATGGAAAATGTGGGCTGATATGAGCATGTGTATGGGTCGGTTAGGCTTGAATAACAAAGAAATTGAATGCATTTCATTTTACGAGCCTAAGGACTAATTTGTAAATATATGAAAGTTTAGGGGAAAAACTATAATTTTTCCAAAGTATGGTTTTTGGACTGATTTGAACAATGTGATAATTAAATGAGCTAAATTTTCTATTATAGATCGAGAAAAATGGAGTCTGGACCTAGACCGGGAAAAGAACAAAGTTGTGGATTAAATCGAATTAGTTAGCCATATTTTGTACCGAGGTAAGTTCGTGTGTAAATAATGCAACTTATATTATGTATTTAATATTTTGTTATTGCATGACTTGTACAATTATCATTATGGATTCGTTCCGTGAAGATTCGATACAGCGAAATTCCCGATTGAACCTTAAGAATAGTTAGGATACAAATGTCATGACATTAGGGTTATGAGTTTACGTGTAAGACCATATCTGGGATACGACATCGTTATGAGATTTGATGTAAGACCATGTCTAGGACATGGCATCGATATGAGAATCGTGTAAGACCATAGCTGGGCTATTGCCATCAATATAAGATCCCATGTAAGACCATATCTGGGATATGGCATTGGTATGATTCTATGTGTATGTGATTCCCGAGTATCCTTTACTATTCCAAGTGGTTCAATGGGTAATTTAAAGATTATGTCAAAGATGTGAAAGGTTATGATTATGTCAAAGATGTGAAAGGTTATGATTATCTTATGAAATGGTATAGGTACGTACGCAAAACTCATCAGAAATGATCTCGGTTTAAGATGTATTATTGGTAAGGATGCAAATAAGTAAGATGTGTTTATGATCACTTGATGATTTTGTGCTAATTTATATTATGTTATATGTATGTAATTGTACGTTTAAAGTTGTTTTTTATTTACATCCTAACTTACTAAGCTTAAAGCTTACCCCCTTCCTTTTCACTTCTTATAGTGTCATCAAGCCAGCTCGGGGATCGAAGACGGTCAGAGATCCATTCACACTATCAAATTATTGTTTTGGGTACTTATGATTCCATTATTTTGAGTTATGGCATGTATAAGGACTTGGTCTTTTTGTGATATGTGTCATTATTGATTTGGCCAGGTGTGTTGGCTTGTAATGGTAATTGGTTCAATTTGTAAATGGTCATATGGTATTGGCTAATATTGGTTAAGTATATATATATGATGATGCTTTTCATGGATGTGGTTTTTGCATGATTTGTGATGATAAGTATGAGATGTTGTATGTGATAGAAAATAACATGTAATTAATGTGTGGATGTCTTGGTTGTGGCTGAATTGTTAGTGTGTATATACTTGGATTGGTGTTGTTTGATGTTGTGTAGGTTGGTGCAAGTAAGGGTGGCAAAAAGGCTTGGTAAATAGCCTTATATTTGTCCACATGGATAGACACACGGGCGTGGGTCTAGGCCATGTGTGACACACGGCTTACTCTATGGGTGTGTGATCCGGCCGTATGTCCCGTATATTGTAACTTTTAGCTTTGAATTGGCCACATGGACAGAGACACGATCGCATGTCTCAGCTGTGTGAAGGACATGACCTAGGGACATGGCTAAGGCATGTGAAGTCTACACCTATTTTAGGGAAAATTATGAAAATTAAACCGCCTACACGGCCTAGCACATTGGCGTGTGCCTTGGCCTTGTGACCCTAAATTGTTGATGACATCATAAACAGAGAATTACATTGGCTAGGGGCATGGGCGTGTCCCAAGCCACATAGGCATGTGACCCCTATTTTTATGAAAAATTTACTAAGTGTTGGGAAAGTTTCCAAAGTTCTCGGTTTAGTCCTAAACCACTCCCAATTTGTGTTTTGAGCTTTGTAGGCTCGTCTAAGGGACGATTCAAATGTTTATGAAAAGTTTTAAATTTGAGTGGAAATTCATGTCTCGATTTTAAATATTCGTTTGAGTTTAAGTACGGTAATGCCTCGTACCCTGTTACGGTGTTGAACACGGGTAAGGAGTGTTACATGACAGGCCGTGTGGTATAAGTCAGTATACCCCTTTAAATGGCACACGGCCTAGCACACGAGCGTGTGGTTGGCCGTGTGACCTAAGTCAGTATACTTGTAACACCCCTAACCCGTTTCCGACGCCAGAATAGGGCTACGAGGCATTACCAATCAATTACATCATACAACATAGATTTCTCATACATGAATTCATTATCACATAAGCATTAATCAAACATAATCATATTGTCCCTTATAAGGCTCTACGAGACCTTAAAACCTACTTGGAAGAGGTTCGGGACTTAACCGATAACATTTGAAAAGCTTAGGAAACCTAGAAAATTTTCAAACATACAAGGTTCACAGACCCGTGTGAACAGGCTGTGTGCTTCACACGACCACCTGACACACCCATGTCTCAGGCCGTGTGAAAATAGGGCATACGTACTGACTTGCACCACACGGCCAGAGACATGCCCCTGTGCCATGGCCGTGGGAAATCTGGAGGGGTTACTAACTTAGATCACACAGTCGGCCGCATACCCATGTGCCAGCCTGTGTGTCACACACAGCCAGTAGACACGCCCGTGTGTCTAGGCCGTGCCAAACCTATAGGGTATACTGACTTAATTCGAAGGGCTACCCCAGGGGACACACAGTCGTGTACTAGGGCCATGTATCACACACGGTCAAGCCACACACCCGTGTGCTTGGCTGTGTAGAGTGAAAATAGGCTTGGTTGAAGCCACATTTCTCACCCTTTCTCAAGCATACCTAAACCACAACATTTGTGCCATTTCAATACATTAATAGGCAACCAAAACATGTTATTTCATGCACCAAACTTACAACACCATCTCTATTCATTTCACTAGTCAAATACACAACCAAAAACATGCCAAAACCAATTGTTACTTTAACTAAAATCCACATTTAGACACATCCCAAATCATCAAGCATATACTAAACCAAAATGGCATCCAAACATCATCTTAAATTATAGCAAAGCTTATCATTTCTCAAACCATAACACATCTTAATAATTTACTAAATACTTATCCATCAACCCATCAAAATGACCATATCAAGCCTACTAAAACATAAGGCATCATAATTACATCACATGTCATATATTAGCTCATAAAATAAGCCAAATTCAACTTCATCAATAACACCTTTTACAAGCCAACTCACTTGGCTAAATTCAAAGTCCAAAACATACCAAGATTACTCTAGCCTATACATGCCATATGCCATATATACAAAGCTGGAAAAGTACCAACAAGATGATCGATAGTGTGATGATGTTTTCTCGACAATCCCTGAGTCTAAGCTAGCTTTGATAATCTATAAAACAATGAAAGAACACACAAAGTAAGCTTTCAAAGCTTAGTAAGCCATATACAAATAAATTACCACATGAATGAACACCATTTCCATCAAATAGGTAAACTATGAATAAGCACATATAAGTTCACAAACCTTTCCCATTGTATACATATTCAATATCTCATGTGAATTCATCAAATACTTCCCTTTTCAATATTCGTATGAATCTCGTACGTACTTGAACTCATTCACATAATCTTTCTCAACTTGATTTTGCCCATTGAACCATTCGAAATCTTTAAGGATACTCGAAAATCACATAAAGCTAGTACAATGTCATATCCCAGATATGGTCTTACATGTTATCACATATTGATACCACTGTCCCAGACAGGGTTTTACACGAAATCATATAGCGATGTCAGTGTCCCAGACATGGTTTTACACATAATCACAATACAATGCCAATGTCCCAGACATGGTCTTACATGTAATCTTAGTAATCCTAATGTCATGACATTCGTATCCTATACTTTTCCTAAGGTTCGTATGGGACTTTCAGATATCTTAACTTCATTGACCCTTTCTCATAATTTCTTGTTCAAAATCCAAAGCAATTCAACAACAAATAAACATATATAAATCAATTAAAAGACATTTATTTGCATATGAACTTACCTCATATATACAATGAACGGATCGGATCAACTACTCGACAACTTTTGATTTCCCCCGATCTAAATCCAATTTCATTCATTCTTTATCTATACACATTCAAAATTAACTCATTTATTCACCAAACCATTCAATTTAGTCCACAAACACATATTTGTGCATTTTTACACTTTAGCCCCTAAAGTTTCACATTTTTTCAATTTAGTCCTCAATTCATAAAAACAAAAATTACACCATTTCTTTCTAATTTCATGCTAGCCAAATTCTCCATAGACTCCTAGTAGCCCATTATTTCTATTTATTTCACGTTTCAACCCCTAAATTTACACTTTTCGCAATTAAATCCCTATTTGACATTTTTTCAAAAATCACTTAAAAAAACATATTAGTCTTTCAACAATTATTCATTTTCCATCATCAACATTCAAAAAAAAATAAAGCTATCATCAATGACACTTCACAAACTCATCAACGAATTCAGAATTTCGGGTATGGGCTAGCTAGAATACGAAGCAACGATCACAAAAACATAGAAATCATCAAAAATCAAGCTCAAAACATACCTCAATCAAGAATACGAAGGGTCGAACCCTAAAATGCTTCAAATGGTCTTTATTTTTTTGATTTTTGGAGAGAAAGATGAACATCAGCACTATTTTTATGTTTTGTTTTATTAAATATACATTAATACATAGTTTACCGTTTTACCCTTGGTCATTAAACTATTTAATAATCAAATATAAGGCCATTAATGTCAAATTCCACTATCAATGGTCTAATATCAACATAATGAACTTTCATTTAATAAATTATAGCAATTAAACACTTTTAACTTATAGCATGCCACTTTTGCATTTTACGCGATTAAGTCATTTTTCTTAAATTAAGCATTCAAATGCTAAAATTATTTCACGAAACTTTCACACATATATAATCACATGCTATAAACACCAAAACTAATCGTCAAGAGAAACCTGAATGCCCCCAATGTGGAAGACGACACCTAGGTGAATGTTGGGGTAAGTCTGTTAATAGGGCCTGTTATGAATGCGGTTCGAAGGACCACTTCATTAGAGATTGCACGGAGCTAGATGAGAAGAATAAGATGCAAGGTGCAAGACCTAGTGGAACGACGGCTAGAGGTAGGCCCCCGAGAATTTCTAGAGGTAGGGGTGGTAATTAGAGAGGAGCCTCTGATACGGCTGTTCGATCCGAGACCCGTGCTCCTGCTAGAGCATATGCCATCCGCGCACGAGAGGAGGCATCCTCCCCTGACGTTATCTTGGTACTTTTACTCTCTTTGATACTAGTGTGATTGCATTGATTGACCCCGGTTCTACTTATTCATATGTATGTGAAACCTTAGCATCCAGTAAGACTCTACCTGTTGAGTCTACTGAGTTCGTAATTCGAGTGTCAAACCCTTTGGGTCAATATGTACTCGTTGATAAAGTGTGCAAGAGATGCCCCCTAATAATTCGAGAATCCTGTTTTCCGGCCGATCTGATGCTTCTACCATTTGATGAATTCAATGTTATTCTTGGTATGGATTGGCTGACCGTACATGATGCAGTGGTGGACTGCAAAAGGAAAACCATTGATTTGAGGAGTGCAAATAACGAGGTAGTCCGAGTCGAGTCTACTGATTTAAAAGGAGTGCCAACGATAATATCTTCTATGACCGCTCGGAGATATGTGAAAAAGGGGTGTGAAACATACCTTGCGTATGTGCTTGAAAGTAAAGAGACGGAAAGGAGTAGTTGAGGCTAGTGTTGCAAATCTTACGAGATAAGCAGTTATACGCAAAGTTCAGTAAATGTGAATTTTGGTTGAGAGAGGTTAGCTTTTTGGGGCACGTGGTGTCCGCATCGGTGTCAGGGTGGACCCGAACAAAATTTCGGCCATAGTCGATTGGAAACCTCCGAGGAATGTTACCGAAGTTAGGAGCTTTTGGGGCTTGCGGATACTATCGATGATTTGTGAAAGGTTTTTCGATGATAGCTGCACCGATGACGAAACTACTCCAAAAGATGTTAAGTTCGAGTGGTCGAACATTTGTCAAGAAAGTTTCGATCGACAAAAAACCTATTTAACCGAGGCCCCGATGCTAGTACAAATGAGTCCAGCAAAGAGTTTGTCATTTATAGTGACGCATCCTTGCTTGGGTTAGGTTGTGTGTTGATGCAAGAAGGTCGAGTTGTGGCTTACGCGTCGAGACAACTAAAGCCGCATGAGAGAAACTATCCGACCCATGACCTTGAACTAGCAGCCATAGTGTTCGCCTTGAAGATATGGCGGCATTACTTGTTTGGAGAAAGGTGTCATATTTATTCGGACCACAAGAGTCTAAAATATTTGATGACTCAGAGAGATTTAAACCTGCGACAAAGACGTTGGCTTGAGTTGTTGAAAGACTATGAACTCATCATTGACTATCACCCGAGAAAGGCCAACGTGGTGGCCGATGCTTTAAGTCGTAAAGCACTGTTTGCTTTGAGAGTGATGGATGCTCACCTATCCGTTTCACCCGATGATGTGCTAGTAGTCGAATTAGAGGCCAAACCGTTATTGATTCATCAAGTACTTGAATCTCGGAAGGTCGACGCCGAATTGGTCGCTAAGCGGTGAATGTGTTTCAAATGAGGAATCGAATTTCAGATTGACGACCATGATTGCTTGATGTTTAAGGGTCGATTATGTATTCCAAGGAATTCGGGACTTGTTTCAATGATTTTGAACGAGGCTCACGAGAGTCGAATGTTAGTCCACCGGGTAGTACTAAAATGTACAATGATCTCAAACGCCAATTTTGGTGGCCCGGTATGAAACGTGACATTTCAGAATTTGTTTCAAAATGTTTAATATGTCAACAAGTGAAAGCGCAACATCAAGTGCCATCGGGATTACTTCAGCCAATCATGATACCCGAATGGAAATGGGATCGAGTAACAGTGGACTTTGTGTCTAGGTTACCGTTGACTCAGAATAAGAAAGACTCGGTCTGGGTCATTGTTGATAGACTGACCAAGTCTGCTTATTTTATCCTTGTCCGCACGGATTTTTCGCTTGACAAATTGGCAGAATTATACGTCTCCCAAATTGTTCGATTGCATGGGGTACCTATTTCTATCGTGTCGGATAGAGACCCAAGATTTACATCTCGATTTTGGAAGAAATTGCAAGAGGCTTTGGGTACCAAACTACATTTTAGCACTGCTTTTCATCCCCAAACCAATGGTCAATCCGAACGGATAATTCAAATACTCGAGGATATGTTGAGATGTTGCATCCTTGAGTTTAGTGGGTCATGGGAACGGTATTTACCCTTGATTGAATTCGCCTACAATAATAGTTTTCAATCAAGCATTAAGATGGCGCCTTACGAGGCTTTATACTGTCGTAAATGTCGTACCCCATTATTTTGGACTGAACTTAGTGAAAGTAAAATCTTCGGGGTTGATTTGATTAAGGATGCCGAGCAGAAAGTTCGAGTAATCCGTGAAAGTTTGAAAGCTACTTCGGATCGCCAAAAGTCGTATGCGGATTTGAGAAGAAAAGACATTGAATATCAGGTGGGAGACAAGGTATTTCTCAAAGTCTCACCCTGGAAGAAGGTGTTTAGATTTGGTCGTAAGGGCAAATTGGGTCCAAGGTTCATCGGGCCGTATGAAGTATCCGAACGAGTCGGACCGATCAGATACCGATTAATCCACCCCGAGCTCGAAAAGATTCACAACGTTTTCCATGTCTCGATGCTTCGACGATATAGATCCGACCCGTCGCACGTAATCGCTCCATCTGAGATTGAGATTCAGCCTAATTTGAGCTATGAAGAGGAGCCAGTTCGCATTCTGATGCATGAAGTAAAAGAGTTACGAAATAAGAAAATCCCACTAGTGAAGGTGTTGTGGCATAAACAAGGAATTGAAGAAGCCACTTGGGAACCCGAGAACCCTATGAAAGAGCGATACCCAAACCTATTTACCGGTAAGATTTTCGGGGATGAAAATTTCTTAAGTGGGGGAGAGTTGTGACATCCCTAAAGTGACCCTAGTCGGAAAGCGGTTTCGGGACCGCTAAACCGAGTCACTAGATTATTTGAGTATGATAGTTACTATCTAAATATGTGAAAATGCATGTGTGAATTTTTTTAATTCTTTGATTTAGTTAATTTGAAGGTGAATTGAAAGAAAAAGGACTCATGTGAAAGGATTTAATTATATGTGGCTAATTTTAAGAGGTTAACAAAGGAATGAAGTAAAATAAATGGAGTTGCATGTCAAATAACCCATTTGACAAGGTTAGTGGCCGGCTATGACAAAATTATGGGCAAGGGAACATGTTTCCAACATGTTATGCTAGTGGTGTATGTAGGAAGCCATAAAATAATAGCTAGCATTAAAGAAATGAACAAAAAAAATGAGCATGGATGCCCCCCCATTGTGCCGTAACTAGAGAGAAAAAAACAAAAAAAAAAAGAAGGAAAATGCTCATTCTATTCTCCATTGCCGTGGCTTGAAGGAGGAAGAAGAAGGGAATTCTTTTGTGCATGATTTGGCTTGGTTGATGCTTAGGAAGAGGTAAGCACTTTGAAACCCTTGGAAATTTAGATGTAAATGAGGTGATTAGTTCAAGTTCTATTCATTCCATGGATTAAATTTGGTTGTTTGGAGGTTTGGTATTTGGCCAAGTAGTTGAAGCTCTTGGTACATATATTTTTCATGAAAGTTGAAATTGGTTTGTTCATAAGGGGAGGGGGTGCCGAATGTGGCCAATGAAAGGCCTTGATGAACTATATATGTGGCTTGGGTTTATGATATTCGGTTAAGGGATATTGTGCTAGCAAGGTTGGTTTTATATATACATGTAAGTTACTTTGTATATGATGTTTAGAAAAAAAATAGTGAAGGGCAAAGTTAATGATGTTGGATAAATTTTTAGTAGAGTTGTGCCTAGGCATTCGGTCATTGATGAGCATTGTGGTAACCTAGTTGTAGTTGCAACTCCTAATTTTGAGATGGAATTTGTACACATACGTTAAGTAAATGGTTAGGGCCGAATGGGGACTATGTGTTTGAAAGAATAAAATCGATACTATAATTGATAGTATAAGTATTCGGCCATGCAATCAAGGGTATAGGTGATGTTAGATCAATTTTAGCACATTCGGCTATTTAGGTATACCCAATCATGATATTGCCTTTGATTGTATAAAATCAACTAAAATGGGTGGTTAGTGAGGGTGGCTATTTAATATACGAATATGTATATGTGTATGTGTGATTGGATTATTGATAGAATAGTAAATTGCATAAGGCTATTGGCCGAATAGCCAAGAACATAAGGTAGCAAGATAAAAATTTTACCATGTCGTTCCGTATGTTATACGATCATTAGAATGTGGATACCAACATATGTACCAAAGCGATTGAATGAGTTAATTTGTTTGTTTAAGCTCAAGATCCTAAAGGAGGCGCCCAACAAGGGAAATCGAAGGTCAACGAGTAGTCGACTTAGAATTATTTGCCCAACACAAGGTAAGTCATTAAGCACATATGTTTGATATTGCTTAAATGATTGTAAAATCTATGCAATTGTGTTTAATGGGATGCTATATATATATATATGAAATTGTATGTGTATGGAGTGATGACAATTGTTGAATGTAAAAGAAATAGTGAAATGTGTAGAAAGTTTGCTTTCGGCACTAAGTGTGCGGGCAATACGTGTGTACGATGACGAGATTGCCACTAAGTGTGCATGCTGGAAATATATGGCACTAAGTGTGCGTGCTGGAAATATATGGCACTAAGTGTGCATGCTGGAAATATATGGCACTAAGTGTGCGAGCTCGAAGGGTATGGCACTATGTGTGCGGGCTTAAATCGCATGGCACTAAGTGTGCGAAATCGAGTATTAAGCACTGTGTGTGCGTACTCTATATATATATATAAATATCTCCGATCGAACAATTATATGGAGGGTGTGTCTCCATCGAGTTGAGTATGGACAGCGGATCGGGTAAGTACCTTGAGCTCATGACGAATAGGTAATATGTTCATGCTCGGGGTTGAGCTTGGTAAGCTTTAAATCTATGTGATGATTGCAATTGTATGATTGTGGTGAAAATGAGTTGGTGTGTAAAAATGCCTCAAATATCTTATTGTATAGAATATGAAATGTGGATGTATGACTTGGTATGAGATTGAACCGAAAGGTCCAAGGAACTATGATATAGTTCGATATGGATGGAGTACTTAGCCTCGTTCATTATTTCATGTTGTAATAATTTTGTTAATGGATGGTTGTGGAATGCTTATGGCTTACTGAGTTATAAACTCACTCGGTGTTTTCTTATCACCCATTTTAGGTCTCTTGGACTCGTCTCTTGTGTACTCGGAACCGTCGTCGAAGTCATCACACCGGCGAACAATCTTTTGGTATTGTCTCCTTAGTCGATCTAGGAGAACATTTGGCATGTATAGGCTATTTTGTTTTGTTGAATTTTGGGTTGTAAACTTTAAGCCATGCGAAAATGGCCTATGTGGTCGGTTGAGTGTGATTCTAAAACCTATAGTCACAAGTCTTAGAAACCTTAATTTTGATAAGGTGGCCATAGCTTGTATTATGTATGATGAATTATAGTTGGCCATGGAAGAATTATGAAATAGTCATTGTTTGCTTTAGTAACAGATGCTGCCAGCAGCAGTGAGGTGAGATTGAAAAATCACTAAAAATAGTAAAAGTAGAATTAAATAGTGAATAAATTATGAAATTGAACCTTGATGAATCTACTTTCATATGGAAGAAACGAAACGGTCATATGAGTCAGATTTTAAGAGATATTCAGGTTTTCGTGAAACAGGGCCAGAACGGTTTCTGGATCCCCTGCTCCGACTTTGAAAATTTACCATAAATTATCCAGAAACAATTAGAAGTCATACCTTATATTCATAGATTTGCCTTTGAGTCTAGTTTCATTAGAAATAAACGGTATGAGCATTGGAGCTCTGTACGGGATGATATCCAGGTCGTAATGCGCAAAGGTCAGTGTAGTTGAACCCTGAAACAGGGGTGACTTTAACTAATAAACTGTACCAATTGGCCCGACCAAAAATTCTAGAAAAAAATGTGTAGATGGAATTATGAGTCTAGTTTCAGGGAAAATTTACGGAACTGGTTTTCGAGTTCGGGAACTCGAGATATGATTTTTAAGGTAACAGTGACGCAGTTAGCTAGCCTGCCTGGAACAGAAATTCATAATTCCCAAGAGAGAAATAAGGGAAGTAAGCCCGGTAACACCTCGTGGTCAAATCCGGTGACGGTCACGGGTTATGGGTGTTACATTTTATTGGTATCAGAGCCAGGTTTAGTCGGTTCTAGGACTACCATAGCGCGTGTAAGTTTAGCTATACATGCCAAATTGTTAGTGCTAAAAAATGTGATGACTTCTGACGGTTGAAATTTTTGTTTTGATTAGCAAATGGAACCCGGGGTAGAGAGACCCTTCGTGGATGACGTTGAAAGTGTAGCGGATGCTCCCGCGCAAGGGACACCGCCTGTTGAGCCTCAATCATCCACGAATAATCAAAATGGAGGGGCGAAACATGCCTTCTTCACCATGATGAATTAGTGGGTCGCGCAATATGCCCGAACCAATCCGGCTGTCCAACCATTCCCGAATTTAAATACTCACCGAAGAGCCCGCAATGCCTCCGAGCATCGATCCCGTGAGGCTAAGCAAACCACCAGACCTGATTAGGAAGCGGGCTGAGGAGTTCAAGGCCATAGTTACTGATGATGCCGAAAAGGCCGAGTTCTGGCTTGATAACACCATTAGAGTGTTTGATGAACTGTCATGCACACCCGATGAATGTCTTAAGTGTGCTATATCCTTGTTGCGAGACTCAGCCTACTATTGGTGGAGGACCTTAATTTCCATAGTCCCAAAGGAACAAGTTACTTGGGATTTCTTCCAAACGGAATTTCAGAAGAAATATATTAGTCAACGGTTCATCGATCAAAAGCGTAAGGAATTCTTGGAGCTCAAGCAAGGCCGTATGACAGTATCTGAATATGAACATGAGTTCGTAAGACTTAGTCGGTATGCTCGAGAGTGTGTGGCTGATGAGGTTGCTATGTGCAAAAGATTTGAAGAAGGATTGAATGAAGATTTAAAGCTACTAGTGGGTATTTTGGAGATAAGGGAGTTCGTAACACTGGTCGAACGAGCCTGCAAGGCGGAAGAACTTGGAAAGGAGAAGAAGAAGGCTGAATTTGAAGCAAGAGATTATCGTAAAAGATCGGCGAGTAAAGCTCCGCTCTCGGCTGTAAAGAAGTTCAGGGAGGACACTAATAAGTCGAGGGCGACTGCGGGAATTTCCATCAGAGCCCGACCATTGACGGACTCCCGAGCTACTTCGGTAGCTAGTGTGGGCAATAATCGTCAAGAGAAACCTGAATGCCCCCAATGTGGAAGACGACACCTAGGTGAATGTTGGGGTAAGTCTGTTAATAGGGCCTGTTATGAATGCGGTTCGAAGGACCACTTCATTAGAGATTGCACGGAGCTAGATGAGAAGAATAAGATGCAAGGTGCAAGACCTAGTGGAACGACGGCTAGAGGTAGGCCCCCGAGAATTTCTAGAGGTAGGGGTGGTAATTAGAGAGGAGCCTCTGATACGGCTGTTCGATCCGAGACCGTGCTCTGCTAGAGCATATGCCATCCCGCGCACGAGAGGAGGCATCCTCCCCGACGTTATCACTGGTACTTTTACTCTCTTTGATACTAGTGTGATTGCATTGATTGACCCGGTTCTACTCATTCATATGTATGTGAAACCTTAGCATCCAAGAAGACTCACTGTTGAGTCTATCGAGTTCGTAATTCGAGTGTCAAACCCTTTGGGTCAATATGTACTCGTTGATAAAGTGTGCAAGAGATGCCCCTAATAATTCGAGAATCTGTTTTCCTACCGATCCGATGCTTCTACCATTTGATGAATTCAATGTTATTCTTGGTATGGATTGGTGACAGTACATGATGCAATGGTGGATCGCAAAGGAAAACCATTGATTTGAGGAGTGCAAATAACGAGGTAGTCCGAGTCGAGTCATTGATTTAAAAGGAGTGCCAACGATAATATCTTCTATGACCGCTCGGAGATATGTGAAAAGGGTGTGAAACATACCTTGCGTGTGCTTGAAAGTAAAGAGACGGAAAGGAGTAGTTGAGGCTAGTGTTGCAAATCTTACGAGATAAGCAATTATACGCAAAGTTCAATAAATGTGAATTTTGGTTGAGAGAGGTTAGCTTTTTGGGGCACGTGGTGTCCGTGATCGGTGTCGTGGTGGACCCGAACAAAATTTCGCCATAGTCGATTGGAAACCTCCGAGGAATGTTACCGGTTAGGAGCTTTTGGGGCTTGCGGATACTATCGACGATTTGTGAAAGGTTTTTCGATGATAGCTGCACCGATGACGAAACTACTCCAAAAGATGTTAAGTTCGAGTGGTCGAACGCTGTCAAGAAAGTTTCGATCGACAAAAAACCTATTTAACCGAGGCCCCGATTGCTAGTACAAATGAGTCCGGCAAAGAGTTTGTCATTTATAGTGACGCATCCTTGCTTGGGTTAGGTTGTGTGTTGATGCAAGAAGGTCGAGTTGTGGCTTACGCGTCGAGACAACTAAAGCCGCATGAGAGAAACTATCCCACCCATGACCTTGAACTAGCACCATAGTGTTCGCCTTGAAGATATGGCGGCATTACTTGTTTGGAGAAAGGTTTCATATTTATTCGGACCACAAGAGTCTAAAATATTTGATGACTCAGAGAGATTTAAACCTGCGACAAAGACGTTGGCTTGAGTTGTTGAAAGACTATGAACTCATCATTGACTATCACCCGAGAAAGGCCAACGTGGTGGCCGATGCTTTAAGTCGTAAAGCACTGTTTGCTTTGAGAGGATGGATGCTCACCTATCCGTTTCACCCGATGATGTGCTAGTAGTCGAATTAGAGGCCAAACCGTTATTGATTCATCAAGTACTT
This sequence comes from Gossypium arboreum, assembly GCF_025698485.1. Classification (NCBI taxonomy): domain Eukaryota; kingdom Viridiplantae; phylum Streptophyta; class Magnoliopsida; order Malvales; family Malvaceae; genus Gossypium; species Gossypium arboreum. Next base: position 92,938,221 of record NC_069071.1, on the reverse strand, counting down.
GAATCTCAGAAGGTCGACGCCGAATTGGTCGCTAAGCGAGCTGAATGTGTTTCAAATGAGGAATCAGAATTTCAGATTGACGACCATGATTGCTTGATGTTTAAGGGTCGATTATGTATTCCAAGGAATTCGGGACTTGTTTCAATGATTTTGAACGAGGCTCACAGTAGTCGAATGTTAGTCCACCCGGGTAGTACTAAAATGTACAATGATCTGAAACGCCAATTTTGGTGGCCCGGTATGAAACGTGACATTTCAGAATTTGTTTCAAAATGTTTAATATGTCAACAAGTGAAAGCGCAACATCAAGTGCCATCGGGATTACTTCAGCCAATCATGATACCCGAATGGAAATGGGATCGAGTAACAGTGGACTTTGTGTCTAGGTTACCGTTGACTCAGAATAAGAAAGACTCGGTCTGGGTCATTGTTGATAGACTGACCAAGTCTGCTTATTTTATCCTTGTCCGCACGGATTTTTCGCTTGACAAATTGGCAGAATTATACGTCTCCCAAATTGTTCGATTGCATGGGGTACCTATTTCTATCGTGTCGGATAGAGACCCAAGATTTACATCTCGATTTTGGAAGAAATTGCAAGAGGCTTTGGGTACCAAACTACATTTTAGCACTGCTTTTCATCCCCAAACCAATGGTCAATCCGAACGGATAATTCAAATACTCGAGGATATGTTGAGATGTTGCATCCTTGAGTTTAGTGGGTCATGGAACAGTATTTACCCTTGATTGAATTCGCCTACAATAATAGTTTTCAATCAAGCGTTAAGATGGCGCCTTACGAGGCTTTATATCGTCGTAAATGTCGTACCCCATTATTTTGGTGAACTTAGTGAAAGTAAAATCTTCGGTTGATTTGATTAAGGATGCCGAAGCGAGAAAGTTCGAGTAATCCGTGAAAGTTTGAAAGCTACTTGAACGCCAAAAGTCGTATGCGGATTTGAGAAGAAAAGACATTGAATATCGTGGGAGACAAGGTATTTCTCAAAGTCTCACCCGGAAGAAGGTGTTTAGATTTGGTCGTAAGGGCAAATTGGGTCCAAGGTTCATCGGGTCAGTATGAAGTATCCGAACGAGTCGGACCAACAGATACCGATTAATCCCGCCTCGAGCTCGAAAAGATTCACAACGTTTTCCATGTCTCGATGCTTGACGATATAGATCCGACCCGTCGCACGTAATCGCTCCATCCGAGATTGAGATTCACCTAATTTGAGCTATGAAGAGGAGCCAGCCAGCATTCGATGCATGAAGTAAAAGAGTTACGAAATAAGAAAATCCCACTAGTGAAGGTGTTGTGGCATAAACAAGGAATTGAAGAAGCCACTTGGGAACCCGAGAACTCTATGAAAGAGCGATACCCAAACCTATTTACCGGTAAGATTTTCTGGGATGAAAATTTCTTAAGTGGGGGAGAGTTGTGACATCCCTAAAGTGACCCTAGTCGAAAGCGGTTTCGGGACCGCTAAACCGAGTCACTAAATTATTTGAGTATGATAGTTACTATCTAAATATGTGAAAATGCATGTGTGAATTTTTTTAATTCTTTGATTTAGTTAATTTGAAGGTGAATTGAAAGAAAAAGGACTCATGTGAAAGGATTTAATTATATGTGGCTAATTTTAAGAGGTTAACAAAGGAATGAAGTAAAATAAATGGAGTTGCATGTCAAATAACCCATTTGACAAGGTTAGTGGCCGGCTATGACAAAATTATGGGCAAGGGAACATGTTTCCAACATGTTATGCTAGTGGTGTATGTAGGAAGCCATAAAATAATAGCTAGCATTAAAGAAATGAACAAAAAATGAGCATGGATGCCCCCATTGTGCCGCAGTAACTAGAGAGAAAAAACAAAAAAAAAAGAAGGAAAATGCTCATTCTATTCTCCATTGCCGTGGCTTGAAGGAGGAAGAAGAAGGAATTCTTTTGTGCATGATTTGGCTTGGTTGATGCTTAGGAAGAGGTAAGCACTTTGAAACCCTTGGAAATTTAGATGTAAATGAGGTGATTAGTTCAAGTTCTATTCATTCCATGGATTAAATTTGGTTGTTTGGAGGTTTGGTATTTGGCCAAGTAGTTGAAGCTCTTGGTACATATATTTTTCATGAAAGTTGAAATTGGTTTGTTCATAAGGGAGGGTGCGAATGTGGCCAATGAAAGGCCTTGATGAACTATATATGTGGCTTGGGTTTATGATATTCGGTTAAGGGATATTGTGCTAGCAAGGTTGGTTTTATATATACATGTAAGTTACTTTGTATATGATGTTTAGAAAAAAAAATAGTGAAGGGCAAAGTTAATGATGTTGGATAAATTTTTAGTAGAGTTGTGCCTAGGCATTCGGTCATTGATGAGCATTGTGGTAACCTAGTTGTAGTTGCAACTCCTAATTTTGAGATGGAATTTGTACACATACGTTAAGTAAATGGTTAGGGCCGAATGGGGACTATGTGTTTGAAAGAATAAAATCGATACTATAATTGATAGTATAAGTATTCGGCCATGCAATCAAGGGTATAGGTGATGTTAGATCAATTTTAGCACATTCGGCTATTTAGGTATACCCAATCATGATATTGCCTTTGATTGTATAAAATCAACTAAAATGGGTGGTTAGTGAGGGTGGCTATTTAATATACGAATATGTATATGTGTATGTGTGATTGGATTATTGATAGAATAGTAAATTGCATAAGGCTATTGGCGAATAGCCAAGAACATAAGGTAGCAAGATAAAAATTTTACCATGTCGTTCGTATGTTATACGATCATTAGAATGTGGATACCAACATATGTACCAAAGCGATTGAATGAGTTAATTTGTTTGTTTAAGCTCAAGATCCTAAAGGAGAGGCGCCCAACAAGGGGAAATCAAGGTCAACGAGTAGTCGACTTAGAATTATTTGCCCAACACAAGGTAAGTCATTAAGCACATATGTTTGATATTGCTTAAATGATTGTAAAATCTATGCAATTGTGTTTAATGGGATGCTATATATATATATATGAAATTGTATGTGTATGGAGTGATGACAATTGTTGAATGTAAAAGAAATAGTGAAATGTGTAGAAAGTTTGCTTTCGGCACTAAGTCTTGGGCAATACGTGTGTACGATGACGAGATTGCCACTAAGTGTGCGTCTTGGAAATATATGGCACTAAGTGTGCGTCTGGAAATATATGGCACTAAGTGTGCATGCTGGAAATATATGGCACTAAGTGTGCGAGCTCGAAGGGTATGGCACTATGTGTGCGGGCTTAAATAGCATGGCACTAAGTGTGCGAAATCGAGTATTAAGCACTTGTGTGCATTACTCTCTATATATATATAAATATCTCCGATCGAACAATTATATGGAGGGTGTGTCTCCATCGAGTTGAGTATGGACAGCGGATCGGTAAGTACCTTGAGCTCATGACGAATAGGTAATATGTTCATGCTTCGGGTTGAGCTTGGTAAGCTTTAAATCTATGTGATGATTGCAATTGTATGATTGTGGTGAAAATGAGTTGGTGTGTAAAAATGCCTCAAATATCTTATTGTATAGAATATGAAATGTGGATGTATGACTTGGTATGAGATTGAACCGAAGGTCCAAGGAACTATGATATAGTTCGATATGGATGGAGTACTTAGCCTCGTTCATTATTTCATGTTGTAATAATTTTGTTAATGGATGGTTGTGGAATGCTTATGGCTTCTCGAGTTATAAACTCACTCGGTGTTTTCTTGTCACCCATTTTAGGTCTCTTGGACTCGTCTCTTGTGTACTCGGAACCGTCGTCAAGTCATCACACCGCGAACAATCTTTTGGTATTGTCTCCTTAGTCGATCTAGGAGAACATTTGGCATGTATAGGCTATTTTGTTTTGTTGAATTTTGGGTTGTAAACTTTAAGCCATGCGAAAATGGCCTATGTGGTCGGTTGAGTGTGATTCTAAAACCTATAGTCACAAGTCTTAGAAACCTTAATTTTGATAAGGTGGCCATAGCTTGTATTATGTATGATGAATTATAGTTGGCCATGGAAGAATTATGAAATAGTCATTGTTTGCTTTAGTAACAGATGCTGCCAGCAGCAGTGAGGTGAGATTGAAAAATCACTAAAAATAGTAGAAGTAGAATTAAATAGTGAATAAATTATGAAATTGAACCTTGATGAATCTACTTTCATATGGAAGAAACGAAACGGTCATATGAGTCAGATTTTAAGAGATATTCAGGTTTTCGTGAAACAGGGCCAGAACGGTTTCTGGATCCCCTGCTCCAAATTTGAAAATTTACCATAAATTATCCAGAAACAATTAGAAGTCATACCTTATATTCATAGATTCCCCTTTGAGTCTAGTTTCATTAGAAACAAACGGTATGAGCATTGGAGCTCTGTACAAGATGATATCCAGGTCGTAATGCGCAAAGGTCAGTGTAGTCGAACCCTGAAACAGGGGTGACTTTAACTAATAAACTGTACCAATTGGCCTGACCAAAATTCTAGAAAAATGTGTAGATGGAATTATGAGTCTAGTTTCAGGAAAATTTACGGAACTGGTTTTCGAGTTCGGGAACTCGAGATATGATTTTAAGGTAACAAAGGAGGCGCAGCTTAGCTAGCCCGCTCGAATGTAAATTCATAATTCCCAAGAGAGAAATAAGGGAAGTAAGCCCGGTAACACCTCGTGGTCAAATCCGGTGACGGTCACGGGTTTGGGGTGTTACAGAATAGGTTTGGATATTGCTTTCTCATAGCATCCTCGAGTTCCCACGTAGCTTATTCAACTCCGTGTCAATGCCATAATACTTTCACTAATGCAATTCACTTATTTCTCAGCTCTTTGATCTCACAAGCTAAAATTCGAATCGGTTTTTCAACATATGACATATCAGACTGAATTTCAACCTTTGTCGGGGAAATGACATGTGAAGGGTCAGATTGGTATCATCGAAGCATCGATACATGAAATACATTATGAATTTTCTCTAGCACAGATAGTAAAGATAGTCGATAAGTAATTGATCCGATTCGCTCGATAATCTCATACAGTCCAATGAACCTCATGTTCAATTTTCCTTTTTGACCAAACCGCAATATCTTTTTCCACGGTGATATTTTCAGAAACATTTTATCCCCGATCTAAAACTCAATATCTTTTTGTTTCAAATTTGCATAAGATTTCTGTCGATCTGAAGTTTCTTTCAAACTATCGTGAATTAATTTCATTTTTTCTTTCGTTTCTCTGATCAGATCAACCCCGTGAGTCTTATTCTCACTTAGCTCATTCCAGTACAATGGTGTTCGGAATTTACGACCATACAGAGCTTCATACGGTTCCATTTTAATACTTAATTGAAAACTATTGGTATAAGCAAATAATTAATAGCAAATATTTTTCCCACGTACCTTCGAACTCAAGAATGCAACAATGTAACATATCCTCGAGTATCTGAATAATTCGTTCAGATTGACCATCCGTTTGCGGGTGAAATGAGGTATTGAAATGTAACTTTGTACCCAGTGCATCTTGTAGTTTCTTCCAAAACCGCGAAGTGAATCTCGGATCTCTATCCAAAACAATAGATATTGGCACTCCATGTAATCGAACAATATCGGACATATATAACTCAGCTAACTTATCAAGCGAGAAATCCGTATGTACAAGAATGAAATGCGCTAATTTTTCTAGTTGGTCAACAACAACCCAGATTGCATCTTTCTTTCTCGGAGATAAGGGTAAACCCTAAACAAAATCCATAGTTACTCTGTCCTATTTCCACTCAGGAATCATGATAGGCTATAACAAAGTTGATGGTACTTGATGTTCATCTTTGACTTGCTGACAAATCAAACATTTTGAAACAAATTCTAAGATATCACGATTCATACCAGGCCACCAATAGAGTTGTTTCAAGTCATTATACATTTTCATGCTTCCTTGATGAATAGAATAATGAATAACGACTACTATGTGCTTCGTTCAAAATCATCTGAATCAACTCTGAATTTCTTGGAACACATATTCGGCCTCTGAATCTTAAACAATCATCAGCATCAACTTGAAATTCTCACTATCAACTTTCTGAGCTTCACAAATCCATTGTAAAAACAACGGTCTCACTTTCAACTCAGCTACAATCAGGCCGTCATCAGATAGAGCCAACTGAGTATTCATTGCACGTAGAGCAAATAGGGATTTTTGGCTCAAAGCATCAGCAACGACATTAGCGTTTCTCGAATGATAATCGATCACTAACTTGTAATCTTTTAGTAATTCAAGCCACCTTTGTTGTTGCAAATTCAGATCTTTCAGAGTCATCAAATATTTCAAACTCTTATGATCAGTATAGATGTGGCATTTCTCACCAAACAAATAGTGATGCCAAATTTTCAACGCGAACACAATAGCTGCTAATTCCAAATCGTGCGTCGGGTAATTCTTTTCATGTGGTTTCAACTATCTCGAGGCATAAGCTACAACTTTGCCTTCCTGCATCAAAACATAACCCAGACCATTCAACGATGCATCACTTAACACTACAAATTTTTTACCTGATTCAAGCTGAACTAACATTGGAGCTTCAGTCAATAAAGCTTTTATCTGATCGAAACTTTTCTGACATTTATTTGACCACTCCAACTTAACATCTTTTTGAAGCAATTTCATCATTGGAGTTGCAATATCAAAAATCCTTTTACAAACCGTTTATAATATGCTGCTAGTCCCAAAAAACTGCAGACTTCAGAAACATTTCTCGGAGGCTTCCAATCTACAATCACAGATATCTTACTTGGGTCAACTCGAATGCCATCAGTTGAAATAATATGTCCCAGAAAGCCAACCTCTTGTAGCCAAAACTAACATTTGCTGAACTTTGCAAATAGTTGCTTATCTCGCAGAGTCTGTAGTTCTCAAATGCTCAGCATACTTGGATTCATTTCGTGAATAAATCAAAATATCATCTATGAACAAAACAAAAAATCGATCTAGGTACGGTCTAAAAATCTTGTTCATTAAATCCATAAAAACAGAAGGTGCATTCGTTAGTCCAAAAGGCATAACTAAGAATACATAATGACCATACCTCGTTTTAAATGCGGTTTTCGACACATCAGAGTTTTTAACTTATAACTGGTAGTAACCCGATCTCAAATCTATCTTTGAAAATATTATAGCCCTTTTTAACTGATCAAATAAATCATCTATTCTAGGCAGAGGATACTTATTCTTGGTCGTCACTTTGTTAAGTTGTTAGTAGCCAATACACATTCTCATCGTGCCATCTTTCTTTTTCACAAACAATACAGGAGCACCCTAGGGTGAGAAACTCGGTCTTGCAAACCTTCTGTCAATTAATTCTTGCAATTGAGCTTTTAATTCTTTCAATTCTATCGGAGCCATCCTGTACAGAGCTATCGATATCAGCATAGTTCCCGGTACTAACTCAATACCAAACTCAACCTCTTGGATTGGTGGTAAACCCGACAATTCTTCAGGAAAAACATTTGGATACTCACACACAACTAGCACTGATTCAATCTTCTTTTCAGTCACTTTTGTATAAAGTACATAAGCAAAATAAGCTTCACAACCCTTTCTCACATATTTCTGAGCTAACATCGATAAAATCACTACTGGTAAACCATTCAAATCATCTGACTCAATCAAGATAATCACATTATTCTGACATCTCAAATCTTTGTTTACAGTTTACTATAGCATCATGTAGCGTTAGCCAATCCATACCCAGAATTATATCAAATTCATCAAATGGTAACAACATCAGATCAGCTGGAAAATAGAAATCCTGAATCATCAACGGACAGTTCTTACACACTTTATCAACCAAAACACACTTGCCTAAGGGGTTCGATACTCTAATCAAAAATTCAATAGACTCTACAGGCAAAGTCTTACTGGATACTAAATTCATACATACATATGAATGGTTGATCCTGGATCTATCAATGCAATAACTTTAGTATCATAAAGAGTGAAAATACCCGTAATAACATTTGGAGATGACGCTTCTTCACGAGCGTGAATAGCGTAAGCTCATGTAGGTGCTCTGGCCTCTGACCTCACAGTAGAATATTTAGTTGTTCTCTAGCTATCACTCACATTTCCCGTGTTTCTAAGTGGTCTACCTCCAACTGCAGTGTTATTCTACATCGTGTTTTATACTGTACCTTGCTTAGCAAACTCAGGATAGTTACGAATGAAATGATCTAATGATCTACATTTAAAACAGGCTTGATCATTCAATCTACAATTAGCGATATGCCGTTTTCCATAATGTCTACACTCGGGTCGATTTTGTCTCACACTGCCAACACTAGCAATAGATGTAGCTTGAGCTTTAAATCTCATAGGTTGCTTTTCACGATCCCTGATTGAATGTCCCACTGATGCATTAGAATGATTAAACGAGTCTCGAAATTTATTCGATGAAGACTGATACGGCTTACTCATCAATCTTTTTCTTGAGTCTCTAGCTTCTGAGTCTACTTTTCTCTTTTCATTGCTGAAATCCTCGGCTTTACAAGCCCTCTCAACCAGAACGACAAATTCTTTCAATTCAAGAATCCCGACTAACAATTTAATATCTTCATTGAACCCGTCAACAAATTGTTTACATATGATTTCCTCAGTAGACACATACTCTCAAGCATCTTTGCTTAAAGGTACGAATTCTCTTTCATACTTAGTAACAGTCATTCGGCCTTATTTCACTTCTAGAAACTTTTTATGCTTCTGATCGAGAAATCGCTGACTTATGTACTTCTTTCGAAACTCGGATTGAAAGAACTCCCAGGTAACCCATTCTCTAGGAACTACAGATATCAAAGTTTCCACCAATGATACGCATTATCTCTCAATAATGATACTACACATTTGATACATTCATCAGGACTGTAAGATAATTCGTCGATTACTATGATCGTGTTCTCGAGCCAAAGTTTAGCTCTCTCAGCATCATCATCAATAGTAGCCTGAAACTCATCAGCCCCATATTTTTGAATCTTATCCATTGGCAGCTTTTTCAACCATGTCAAATCTATAACATGAGGAATAGCAGGGTTTTGTTGAGAAACAGGTAGGGATGGAGGTTGTTGAGCAGCTGGATTTGTTCGAATGAACTCTGTGAACCACTCACTCATCATCTGGAAAAAAGGCTTGCTTAGCCTCTCCCCTTGACAACTTGAAATCGATCTAGAATCAACCGGCACTGCCCCTTGAGCAGGAGCAGGTGCATTACTCTTTACATCATCAGCTATAGCTCTTTTGGGATCCATCATTAAATGAAAACACAATTTAAACTGTCAAAAATCATCACATTATCATAGAGTATATATATGGCATGTATAGCTAGACTCTCACACGCTATGTTAGTCCTAGAATCGACTAAACTATAGCTCTGATACTAATAAATGCAACTCCCGTAACACGTATCCATCGTCGAAATAGGACTACAAGGTATTACCGATCAATTACATCATACAATATACATTTCTCATACATGAATTCATTATCACACAAGCTGTAACACCCTAAACCCGGCCCAGACGTTATGGCCAGATCTGACGTGTCACATGAACTTACGACTTAGTATGCATTCGCTGGTTTAAGTGATTGGGGTGGTCTTTGTAAAAACAACAGTTGAATGAAAAGTCAGTTTATCAATCTTTAGGCTATCCATTTGTTATGCTTTTTGAGTCTTGGAAACGTTTATTAATTTTGAAAACCCATGCAGCCTAACACTAGCAGTTTTGACATAGTGTAAATATAATCAGAAAATAAAACCATAGCGAAAAACAAAATTTAAATAGCGGCCTTATTACAACTTAAAACCCAAAATTAAATCAGAATATAAAAATAATAAAAATAAACTAACTTAGAAAAACCAACTTTGCAGATGATGTGGCCACTCCGAATCCCTCACGGCTCCAAGCCCACTATGGTTGGGTACTTCCTACAGAGATGAAAATAAAGGGTGAGTTCGGCAAACTCAGTGTGCAGCATAACCCAACCATAGCCCAAAACAGATCAAACCTCAGAGTCAAACTTATTTGGGCCTTGGCCTAGTACAAAAATCAGAATAAAACCCATAGTCCCATAGCAGATACAGAACAAATATATCATGAATGCAGAAATCCCAACCCAGAGCCATCCATAACACCCCCGTACCAACCTTACACCATGTGGGGAGACTACTCGACCTACCTAACCGCTACACACCACAGAAATTGCAGCGAGGCTGCTAGATATTGTGACGAAGTCACCAGATACAGATATTGTGGCTAGGCCACCAGAACAGATATATATATATATATGTGGTGAGGCCACCAGATTGCAGCGAGGCTACCAGATATTGTGACGAAGTCACCAGAACAGATATATGTGGCGAGGCCACCAGATTGCAAATGAGGTCGCCGTAACACTTCCTCCATCAATATAAACCCATGTCCCATGCAATGTAAATAATATGTCATGGCATACGATACGTAAATGTAACATCATGCTTTTTAGAAAAAAAAAATGACCCTAGGGGTAAAATCATAATTTTGCATGCATAAGGGTATTTCAGTAATTATTACCTATTGCTAAGGTTTCATGCTCATTCTAATGTTTACTAAGTAATCAGAAGTACTTACCTTGTCTTTTTACCAAAGTGGGCCAACGCCCGTTGGCCTATTGGCCCGTTTTCGGCCCATTAAGCCCAAAAATCTCGTTGTGCACGAAAATGCACACTCTGCACTCTAATCATCCAAATGCACCATATTCATTAAGAACTGTCTCACGAGAGCTCGCATGCTCGCGAGTTTACAAAATACCAACGTTTCGGTATTTCGGCTTTTACCAATTCAGTATAAGGGAGGGTGTCGTTTACACACCTAGTTGATGACGATTGATGACGATATCTCCCACGTGATAATCCTACAATCGATTACTAACACATTAGACTTACGAATTAACGATAACTAACATAAATCCACGTCAACTAACCCAATCATCACACAAGTTAGTCATTTACGCACGAGGGGCAAAATAGTCATTTAACACCCTAAGGGCAAAATGGTAATTTTACCCCCACAAGGGTATCTCGATAATTCTACCCTATAGGGGTATTTCAGTATTTTTACCCTACAAGGGTATTTCGGTAATTCTACCCTACAGGGGTATTTCGGTAATTCTACCCTACAGGGGCATTTTGGTAATTCTACCCTACAGAGGCATTTCGATAATTCTACCCTACAAGGGCTTTTTGGTAATTCTACCCTACAGGGGCATTTCGATAATTCTACCCTACCGGAGTATTTCGGTATTTTACAAATCGAGAGTATTTCGATAATTTCACAAATCAGGGGTATTTTGGTAATTTTACAAGCCAGGGGCATTTTGGTAATTTTACAAACAAGGGGTATATTAGTAATTTTACAAACCAGGGGTATTTTGGTAATTTTACAAAACTAGGGGTATTTTAGTAATTTTAAAAACTAAGGGTATTTTGGTAATTTTACTGATCGAGGGTATTTTAGTAATTTTGTAAATCGAGGGTAAAACGGTAATTCTATAAATCAAGGGTAAAATGATAATTCTGTAAATCGAGGGTAAAATGGTAATTCTATAAATCGAGGGTAAAACGGTAATTTTGTAAATTGAGGGTAAAATGGTAATTCTGTAAATCAATGGTAAAACAGTAATTTTACAAGTCGAGGGCATTTTAGTAATTGGCAAACTAAAGTATTCTAAATAGGGATAACAATCCCGGCCCAAATGGGCCCACACGCTCGTGTGGCCCTTTTAGCCCAAATCTAGCCACAGATATGAGATTCACCTAGCCTAGTCCAATATTTACTACACAATCAAACAACTTATCCAATTGGGCCCTTAGGCCCATTGGGCCCACATGGCCTCTTTCGGCCCATCGCGGCCCAAAGTAGCCATCCTACAGCCAGAGTAGTGAGAAATACACACCTGATAGGAGACTGGAGTTAATTCGCGCTCCGAGCACTCCTAGCTAACGCCCAACCCAAACGAGCGCATCACAAAGCGAAAGGGATCAGCCAAGAAGGGTATGCTACTCTCCTCATGGTTTGCTCTATTTAAAGCCAGCTCTTCATCTACTCTTATGTTAGCTTCCCGATGTGGGATCCCTCCATCACCAGAGTTTAAAACCAACACCAACTCTTGCCGTCCCAACATAGCAAAATAATCAACCTTTGCGTGCCAAGGGATTCAAACCAAAGTCCTCTCACATGCCAACTCACGCCAACACCACTAGGCCATCAACTCATTTGTGTCATAAACCCAACACATTAGACTTTAAAGCGCACCTACTTGCAACCAAAATATATTGCAAGAGCCAAGACTTGAACCTTGGACCCCTTGCTTCCTTATCCCCTAAGTGGTGCCACCTTGCCACTACACCACACTCCTTTTTGTGTCATCTTTTACCCCTTTACTCTTAAAAGCCCAAACACCAATTGCATCACCTATTCATAAAATTAAAATTCCGAAGACTACCACAGATTTAACTTAAGTTTGGGCCTTCTAAAGGCCCACTAACCTACTAAAATATATATTTTAACCAACCAGAACACACAAATTTTAAAAATCACAGAAACACAGAAAACCCAAAAATTGGGGTGTTACAACTCTACCCTCCTTAAAGAAATTTTGTCCTCGAAATTTTACCTGAATCAAACAGATGAGGATATTGTTGACGCATCGCCACTTCTGGCTCCCAAGTAGCTTATTCTCTGCCATGATTATGTCACAGCACCTTTACTAGCGGAACTAATTTCCTCTTCAAAATCTTAACATCTCGATCCAAAATCTGCACATGCTCTTCCTCAAAAGTCAAGTCTATTTGGACCTCGGTCTCTGCAACCGGCACAACATGAGTAGGGTCAGAACGATACCGCCTTAACATGGAGACGTGAAAGACATCATGAATCCTATCCAATTCTGGAGGTAGCTCCAACTGATAAGCCACTAGACCCACTCGCTTAAGAATTCGATAAGGCCCAATGAACCGCGGACTTAACTTGCCTTTCCTCCCAAACCTTAATATTTTCTTCCAAGGTGAAACCTTCAAGAAGACCATATCACCCACAGAGTACTCAATTTCCTTGCATTTCAAATCTGCATATGACTTCTGTCTATCAGATTCTTCCTTCAACCGGTCTCTAACCAACTTAACCTTATCCTCAGTATCTGCCACCAACTCAGGTCCAAGAACCTGTCGTTCACCCAACTTGGTCCAACAACTAGGTGTACGACATCTTCGCCATACAATGCCTCATAAGGAGCCATTCGAATACTTGCCTGATAACTGTTGATGTATGCAAACTCTTCCAACGGTAAGTAATCCTCCCAATTGCCTCGAAAGTCGATAACGCATCCCCTCAACATGTCTTCCAGAATTTGAATAATGTTTTTCGACTGACCATCAGTCTAAGGATGAAAGGCTGTACTAAAGTTCAACCGCGTACCCAACGCCTCATGCAACTTTTGCCAAAACCACGATGTGAATCTAGGATCTCGATCAGAAATAATCATCCTTGAAGTCGCATTATTTTCGCCACATACAATTTGGCTAACTTCTGAAGTGAATAATCAGTGCGGACAGGTATGAAATGAGCAGATTTGGTTAACCTATCCACAATTACCCAAATCGAGTCCTTCTTCGACGGTGTCAAGGGTAACCCACTCACAAAATCCATGGTTACCCTCTCGCACTTCCAAAGTGGTACTTTCACTGGCTGCAAAAGTCCGGAAGGTAATTGATGTTCAGCTTTCACTTGCTGACAAGTCAGATATTTTCCCACAACTTCTGTTACCTCTCGCTTCAATCCAGGCCACCAATACAACTCCTTTAAGTCGCGATACATTTTACTCCCTCTAGGATGCATAGCACACAGACCTCCATGAGCTTCTTTCAGAATTGTTTGCCTCAAGTTAGAGTCCTTCAGAATACAAACTCTACCTCGGTAACACAAAACTCCCTCGCTATTCAGTCCGAACTCAGAAGTATCCTCATTCTTAACCTGCTGGAATCGAGAAACCAAGAACTCATCCTTCGACTATTTTTCCTCATTCTTAACCCAGGTCGGCCTAACTTGTAGTCCTGCTAACAGTCTACCGTCATCATACAGACTCAAACGAGCAAACATGGCTCTCAGATCAGATACAGTTTTACGACTTAGGGCATCAGCCACCACATTAGCTTTGCTTGGGTGATACTCAATCCCGCAATCATAATCCTTAAGCAACTCTATCCATCTCCGCTGCATAAGGTTCAGCTCCTTCTGAGTCAGCAAGTACTTAAGACTCTTATGATCTGTGTATATAATACACCTTTCTCCGTACAAGTAATGTCTCCAAATCTTAAGCACAAAGATTACCGCTGCCAACTCTAGATCATGAGTAGGATAGTTAACTTCATGTTGTTTAAGCTGTCGCGATGCATAAGCAACCACTTTACCCTCTTGCATCAGCACACAACCCAACCCTACATATGATGCATCACTGGATACGGTAAAATCTTTTCTAGTCTCCCACTGAATCAGTACAGGTGCCTCGGTCAGAACTTTCTTCAGCTTCTCAAAAGATTCCTGTTGTTTCTCAATCCAAACAAATGGTACTCCCTTCCTTATAAGCTTTGTCAAAGGCGCTGCCATCATAGAAAATCCTTCCACAAACCTTCTATAGTACCCAGCTAACCCAAAAAACTTCAAATTTCCGACACTGACCTCGGTGGCTTCTATTCTAGAATCGCTTCAATCTTTCGAGGGTATACCTTGATCCCTTCAGCAGAGACAACATGCCCCAAGAAAGTTACCTCTCTCAACCAGAACTCACACTTACTGAATTTCACATAAAGCTCATTCTCCTACAGCACTTGCAGGACAATACGAAGATGCTCATCATGCTCCTCCTCAGTTTCAGAACAAACCAGAATATCATCGATAAAGATGACCACGAATCAATCCAAGTATGGCTGGAACACTCGATTCATCAGCTCCATAAATGCCGCAGGTGCGTTTGTCAACCCAAATGGCATAACCAAGAACTCATAGTGACTATACCGAGTTCTAAATGCCGTCTTGTGAATATCCACCTCGTTATCCCTCAACTAATGATACCCAGATCGAATGTCAATCTTGGAAAATACTGAAGCTCCTCTAAGTTGGTCGAATAAATCATCGATTCTCGACAGTGGGTACTTGTTTCTAATCGTCAGTTTGTTCAACTGCCGATAATCGATGCACATCCGCATTGACCCATCTTTCTTCTTTACGAACAACACTGGTGCTCCCCATGGAGACACACTTGGTCTAATGAAGCCTCTATCCAATAACTCTTGAATTTGGGCTTTCAGCTCCACCAACTCCTTCGGTGCCATCCTATAAGGTGTAATGGACACCGGTGCCATTCCAGGCAACAAGTCGATTCCAAACTCAACCTCTCAGTTCGAGGGCAAACCCGAAATCTCCTCTAGAAAAACATCTTGAAAATCCTTGACGGTTCTAACTTTATCCACTGTCAGATCCTCAGTTTTCGATTGGCTTACAAATGCCAAATAAGCCTCACATCCCTTTCAATGCCGACGCCACATTAGACAGATAATCCCTACGCTCGCCTATCACCAAAACCTCCTCATCCTTTATGGTATTTAACATTATTCGCTTAGCAGCATAATCCAGAGTAGCCCTATGCTTAACAAGCCAATCCAATCCATTCTCCGAAAGGTAGCTCCATCAGATCTCCAGAGAAAACTTTTCCTTGAGTTTCTATAGGTACATCTCTATACAGTTTATCTACCCTAACCGAGTGACCCAAAGGACTTAGTACAGATACCCCACTCACGGCCTCCTCAGAGCGCACACCCAGCGACCCAGATATAGTACATGCAACATATGAATGGGTAGATCCAACATCTATCAACGCAGTGTATGGCATACTAGAAATCAGAAACGTACCAGTTATGACGTCAGGTGCATCACCCTCCTCTCGGCGACGAGTTGCATACACCAACGCCGGCTGACAAGCCTCAGCAAATCCAGCACCCTTGCCAGGCGCTCCTCTTCCTTGACCATTTCCATTACCACCTCTACCTTGTCCACGTCCTCTCGGAAACTATGGTCCACCCCACTGGTTCCTGAGGACAATCCTTAACCCTATGCTCCATAGATCCAAATCGAAAACAAGCACCAGAACGTTTTCGACACTTGCCTATATGCATCTTCCCACAATTTCTACAGTCTTGTAGTCTAACAGCATTCATCGGTACTGCTTGAACTGGCTCCATTACCCTTGCTCTCTTAACATTCCTGTTCATACCACCTAAAAGTCCTGAATCTCTCCTAAAATGGTTCTGATCTTTCTCACGATTCTGTGTTTCTGTATGCTTCACTTCCTCAGCTATCTTAGCTTTCTCCACTAAAGCAGCAAAGTTACGCTCCCTCTGTGGCGCAATCAGCACCCTAAGCTCATCTCTCAAACCATCCTCGAAGTGTACACTACACTCATACTCTATAGCGACAATCCCAGAAGCATACCAGCTCAGTCTCAGAAACTCAGACTCATACTCAGCCACTGACTTACTCCCTTGGACCAGGTTTAGAAATTCTTTCCAAAGCGTCCACGTAACTAGCCCCAACATACTTTCCTTTGAAGGTCGTCTTAAATGACTCCCAAGTCACTGCTTGTCGCCAGGAGTTCCATCTCTCACCGTGAGCCACCACTGATAAGCCTCATCCCTGAGTAACGATATGGCTTCCTTCAGCTTCTGCTTCACAGAGCTGTCCAGATCATCCATAATCCACTCTGCGGCTTCTAACCAATACTCAGCCACATTAGGAGCTACACTAGATACGCCCCTAAATATCTCTACTCCATTGGCCCAGAGTTGCTCAGAAATAGACCCCGAATTCCGTTTCTCGTACTTGCCCCAACAACCCTTTCCAAAACTCAGAGCATTGCCTGGGACAGAGCATCATCCCCAGTATCTCGATCATGAGACTCTACCTCTGTTGCCGGTGGTACTGGTGCATCTGCTACTGGCACATGTCCTGAAGACAAAGATTTAGCCTGAGCATTACCTCGGCCACGTCCACGGCCTCTTCCACGAGCTGCTCGTGTACTCATTTCGTATTATCTGATTAAGAATTTTATGAATCAGTTTAATATTTCAGTGTTTATTACAGATGTCTTATGAATAATAGTAATTGAGAGTTTGAGTTTGTTTCCTTTTGCGGTAGCCTAGCTATAGTCTCAGTCTACTTATCAAAGTTTCTACAGTTCCAGTGTTACCCTAACTAAAGTACCATGATAAGGTTTTGTACAAGCATATAACAGATATTTCAGAAACAATCAGAAAGACTCAGAAAACTTACAGACTCGGGTCGGAGATTCGGTGTGCCACCTTCTAAAAAAACCTAATTTTAGAAAACTGATTTTAATCTTTAAAATCATCTATTTGTAAAGAGAAAATATTGGAAACATTCTCGAAAAAAATTTATAATCAAGTTCCAAAAAAAAATGATTTTCGAAAACCTTTATTCAGTGTTTCTTTATAAACTCCCGCTTTTAGACCCGTTCCACAGCCGAGTTGTTGCAACTTAGCTTTGATACCACTAAATGTAACACCCCAAACCCGGCCCAGACGTTATGGCCAGATCTGACGTGTCACATGAACTTACGACTTAGTATGCATTCTCTAGTTTAAGTGATTGGGGTGGTCTTTGTAAAAACAGCGGTTGAATGAAAAGCCAGTTTATCAATCTTTAGGCTATCCATTTGTTGTGCTTGTTGAGTCTTAGAAAGCGTTTATTAATTACGAAAACCCGCGACCCTAACACTAGCATTTTGACATAGTATAAATATAATCGTAAAATAAAACCATAGTAGAAAAAAATTTAAATAACGGCCTTATTACAACTTAAAACCCAAAATTAAATCGAATATAAAAATAATAAAAATAAACTAACTTAGAAAAACCAACTTTGCAGATGATGTGGCCCTCCAATCCTCACGGCTCCAAGCCCACTATGCTTGGGGATTTCTGCAGAGATGAAAATAAAGGGTGAGTTCAGTAAACTCGATGTGCAACATAACCCAACCATAGCCCAAAGCAGATCAAACTTTAGAGTCGACTTATCGGGCCTTGGCCCAAGATGTAAATCGAATGAAACCCATAGGCCTATAGCGTAAATGAACAAATATATCATGAATGCGAAATCCCAACCTAGAGCCATCCATAGCACCCCTGCATCATTTTTACACTATGTGGGGAGACTACTCGACCCACCCAACCACTACACACCACAGAAATTACAGCGAGGCTGCCAGATATTGGGACGAAGTCACCAGATATAGATATTGTAGCTAGGCCACGAGCAGATATATATATATATATATATATATATATATATATATATATATAAGCCACCAGATTGCAACGAGGCCGCCAGATATTGTGATGAAGTCACTAGAACAGATATATGTGGCGAAGGATTGCGGATTGAGGTCGCTGTAACGCTTCCTCCATCAATATAAACCCATGTCCCATGCAATGTAAATAATATGTCATGGCATACGATACGTAAAAAGAACATCATGCTTTTTAGAAAAAAATAATCCTAGGGGTAAAATCGTAATTTTGCATGCATAAGGGTATTTCAGTAATTATTACCTATTGCTAAGGTTTCATGCTCATTCTAACGTTTACCAAGTAATCAGAAGTACTTACCTCGTCTTTTTACCAAAGTGGGCCTGTTGGCCCATTAGCCCGTTTTCGGCCCATTAAGCCCAAAAATACCGTTGTGCATGAAAATGCACACTCTGCACTCTAATCATCCAAATGCACCATATTCATTAAGAACTATCTTACGAGCACTCGCACGTTCGCAAGTTCACAAAATACCAACGTTTCGGTATTTCGGCTTTTACCGATTCAGTCTAAGGGAGGGTGTCGTTTACACACCTAGTTGCTGATGATTGATGACGATATCTCCCACGTGATAATCCTACAATCGATCACTAACACATTAGACTTACAAATTAATGATAACTAACATAAATCTACGTCAACTAACCCAATCATCACACAAGTTAGTCATTCAGGCACGAGGGGCAAAATAGTCATTAAACACTCTAGGGGCAAAATGGTAATTTTACCCCACAAGGGTATCTCAGTAATTCTACCCTATAGGGGTATTTCGGTATTTCTACCCTATATGGGTATTTCAGTAATTCTACCTACAGGGGTATTTCGGTAATTCTACCATACAGGAGTATTTCAGTAATTCTACCCTACGGGGGTATTTCGGTATTTTCCAAATCGAGAGTATTTCGATAATTTCAAAAATCAGGGGTATTTTGGTAATTTTACAAGCCAGGGGTATTTTAGTAATTTTACAAACCAAGGGTATTTTAGTAATTTTACAAACTAAGGGTATTTTAGTAATTTTGTAAATCGAGGGTAAAACGGTAATTCTATAAATCAAGGGTAAAACGATAATTTTGTAAATCGAAGGTAAAACGGTAATTCTATAAATCGAGGGTAAAACAGTAATTCTGTAAATCGAGGGTAAAACAGTAATTTTACAAGTTGAGGGCATTTCAGTAAGTGGTAAACTAAAGTATTCTAAATAGGGAAAACAATCCTGGCCCAAATGGGCCCACACACTCGTGTGACCCTTTTAGCCCAAATCTAGCCACAGATATGAGATTTACCTAGCCTAGTCCAATATTTACTACACAATCAAACAACTTATCCAATTGGGCCCGTAAGCCCATTGGGCCCACATGGCCTCTTTCGGCCCATCGCGGCCCGAAGTAGCTATCCTACAGCTAGAGTAGTGAGAAATACACACCTGATAGGAGACTGGAGTTAATCTGCGCTCCGAGCACTCCTAGCTGACGCCTAACCCAAACGAGCACGTCACAAAGCGAAAGGGATCAGCCAAGAAGGGTATGCCTACTCTCCTCATGGTTTGCTCTATTTAAAGCCAGCTTTCCATCTACTCTTATGTTAGCTTCTCGATGTGGGATCCCTCCATCACCAGAGTTTAAAACCAACACCAACTCTTGTCGTCCCAACATAGCAAAATAATCAACCTTTGCGTGCCAAGGGATTCGAACCAAAGTCCTCTCACATGCCAACTCACGCCACCACCACTAGGCCATCAACTCATTTGTGTCATAAACCCAACACATTGAACTTTAAAGCGCACCTACTTGCAACCAAAATATATTGCAAGAGCCAAGACTTGAACCTTGGACCCCTTGCTTCCTCTATGGCGTCACTTCCTTGTCCCCTAAGTGGCGCCACCTTGCCACTACACCACACTCCTTTTTGTGTCATCTTTTACCCCTTTACTCTTAAAATCCCAAATTCCAATTGCATCACCTGTTCATAAAATTAAAATTCCGAAGACTACCATGGATTTAACTTAAGTTTGGGCCTTCCAAAGGCCCACTAATGTACTAAAATATATATTTTAACCAACCAGAACACACAGAAATTTTAAAAATCATAGAAATACAGAAAACCCAAAAATTGGGCCATTACATAAGCATTAATCAAACATAATCATATTGTCCCTTATAAGGCTCTACGAGACCTTAAAACATGCTAGGAATAGGTTTGGGACTCAACCAATAACATTTGAAAACTTTGGGAAACTTAGAAAATTTAAAAACATACAAGGTTCACACACTCGTGTGAACAGGTCATGTGCTTCACACAGCCACCTGACACGCTCGTGTCTTAGGCCATGTTAAAACAGGGCATACATACTGACTTGCACCACACGGCTGGAGACACGCCCATGTGCCATGGTCGTGAGAAATTAAGGCACGGGCTAGCTAGAATACGAAGCAACGATCACAAAAACATAGAAATCATCAAAAATTGAGCCCAAAACATACCTCAATCAAGAATACAATGGGCCGAAACCAAAAATCTTCAAATGGTCTTTCTTCTTTAGATTTTCGATGAGAAAGATGAACATTAACACTAATTTTATATTTTGTTTTATTAAATATACATTAATACATAGGTTACCATTTTACCCTTGGTCATTAAACTATTTAATCATCAAATATAAGGCCATTAATGTCAAATTCCACTATCAATGGTCTAATATCAACATAAGGACCTTTCATTTAATAAATCATAGCAATTAAACACTTTTAACTTATAGCATGCCACTTTTGTATTTTACGCGATTAAGTCCTTTTTCTCAAATAAAGCATTCAAATGCTAAAATTATTTCACAAAACTTTCACACATATATAATCACATGCTATAAAAACTAAAAGTAATTTTAAAATAATTTTCCAACCTCAGATTTGTGGTTCTGAAACCACTGTTCCAATTTAGCTAAAATTGGGCTGTTACAATACTCTCCAGTTTTTACACGGCTCGGCACACGGGCGTGTCCTTAGCCGTGTGATGCAAGTCAGTATGTATGCCCTATTTCCACATGACCTAAGACATGGGTGTGTTTACTAGCCGTGTGAGGCACACGGCCTGTTTACACGGGTGTGTCTACTAGCCGTGTGAGGCACACGGCCTGTTTACACGGGCGTGTGACCTTTGTTTATACGAAATATTTTTAAGTTTTTCCAAAAATTATTGTAAGTTATCGGTTTAGTCCCGAACCACTTCTAAAGCATGATTAAGGCCTCGTAGGCCCTTATAAGAGACAATGTGGTTGTATTGAATGATGTACGAGAATGAATGTTATGTTAAGTTTTGATCAGTAATACCTCCTAACCTTATTCCGACAACGGATACGGGTTAGGGGTGTGACAGAGATCGATTGAGCTACTAAAGGATTACGATTGTACCATTGAGTACCATTTAAGGTGAATGTTGTTGCTAATGCACTAAGAAGAAAGTCAATGACCGATTTAAGGGTGATGTTTACAAAGTTGAGCTTGACAGATGATGGAAGTTTACTTGCTGAGTTACAAGTGAAGCCTTCCTTAGTGGATGATATTCGATCAAAGAAATCTACTGATGAGTCTCTCGCACCTCATTTTAGATAGGTTGAGAAAGGTAAGACTACTGACTTTAGCCTTAATTATATTATAGCTCTGTGCTTCTATGGATGATACTGTATGCCCAATAATCAAGAGTTGAGGCTGCCTGTAGTTAAGGAAACGCATAGTAGCCCATATGCTATGCATCTTGGAAGAAAATAAGCTGTACCGAGACCTGAGAGGATTGTATTGGTTCCCAGGGCTTAAGCGTGATGTAACTGATTATATGAGTAAGTGTTTGACGTGCCAGGGTTGAGCATTAGTTTCCCTCGGGCTTGTTACAGCCTATTCAGATCCCTCAGTGGAAATGGTAGCGTGTGACCATGGATTTTATTAGTGGGTTGCCTTTGATGCCTGCTTAGAAGGATACAGTTTGGGTTATAGTGATTCAACTAACCAAGTAACACATTTTCTACCAGTTTGTACCAACTACTCTCTGTATAAGTTGGTGAGGTTGTATATTTCTAAGATTGTGAGACTTCGTGGAGTACCATTGTCCATCATTTTTTATCAAGACCTTCGATTTAAATCTCGATTTTTGATAAAATTATATGAGGCTTTGAGAACTCGATTGAACTTTGGTACAACTTTTCACCCCAGTCTAATGGGCAATCCGAGCAAGTTCTACATATTTTGTAGGACATGTGGAGGAGATATCATTCTGATCCATCCCATGTGATTGCGATGGATGAGGTTTAGGTGAGACCCGATGTAATAGCTTATTGTTAGTGAAATCAAAACAGTGGTTTCGGGACCACAAATCTGAAGTCAAAAAATTTATTTTATTATTATTTTATTACCTACAGCATGATAGTAGAACCTTATAAAAATTCCGTTCAGAAATTTTACCATTTACATGCTCAATTTGATAAAAAGGACTAAATCGCTTAAAGTGAAAAAGTTTATTTCTAGTAGCTAAAGGTATTAAATAGCTATAGAACCTTAAAGTAAGAGTCCTTATATGGTAATTAGACCATTAATGAAGATAGTGGAATGTGATGGCTTGGCATTTGTGTAAATTTTAATGTTTTTAAAGGTTAATTAAATAAATTTGTAATTAAGGATTAATATAATAAAACCAAAATGAGGTATCATCTTTTATTTTCTTCTTCAACCAATTTTCACAAGAGAAAGATAGACATTGAATACTAGGTTCGGCCAACCCTATTTTTTCTATTTGTAAGTGATTTTTGTCCCCCTTTTTTATGATTTCTATGTTTTCGAGGTAGTTATAGCTTAATCTAGCTAACTCGGGGAATAATTTATGAAACTTTTAAACTATTATGGTTTTTCCATTGTTCAATATGCATGAGTTTTGATGTGTTATGGAAGAAAATGGATAGTTTTTGCTAGATAAACAACTTTTGTTATGTGATTTTTGATGAAAATGTCAAATAAGGATTAAATTGAAAAATAGAAAATTTTATATGATGAAATTGTGAAATAAATGAAATATAGGGTTTTCTAGGGGGCTAATTGGTATTTGATTATAGTGGGTTGTGGTGAAATTTCATAAATTTCCATTTTTATGTGCTAAGGACTAAATGGCAAAGAAATTAAAAGTATAGGGGCAAAATGGTAATTTTTCCAAAATATACATATTAAATTGAGCTAAATTTATCCGTATAGATCAAGACAGAGCTCGTATGGCTTTAGATCGGGGCAAAGAGAAAGTCTTGGATAAATCGCCTCCATATCTACGTATACTCGTCGAGGTAAGTTCGTGTAATTAAATTGTGTATATATATAATTTTGATTGAAATATACTTGTATTGTGAATTGCTATATATATGCTGATTGCATATCCAACAACGTACGATTTTCAAGCCCCATTTAAACCTTAGGAATTTGTATAATACAAAAGACATGTCATTAGGGTTTACATGATTCGAGTGTTGGTCCTGAAGGTCCTACCGATGGCTAGGGTTCGACATGTTCTACGGATACTCCACAATTCATGTGAGCAGCATCGTGTAGCTACATTTCCACCCACAGTTCGTGTGAGCAGGCCCATTTTCACAGATCATGTGAGCATTCTGATTCATAGTTTGTATGAGCATACATGTATAGGATTTGACAGATTACTGATATATGATTTAACACACTGTGTCTGAGCTATCCCAGGCATCCCACAGTATTCCAAAAAGGTTTAGCGAGCACTACTCTTATACATCATGGTGAGAGTTTGATACGAACTATTACAGGGACATATGTGAATTACATTGAATTAATACTAGATGGCATATTGAGATTTGAAATGGATGATACATGTATATGAGATTTAGTTATATGTTGTGCTCATTCTTGATTACATAGTCCATGTTATATGATCAAATGGCTAACATGTTTGGCACACATGCTTAGGCTTTGGCCAAGTGTAGTTGGACTATGCCATGTTATCTTACCTATTATTTTTGGAAATGGTAAGCTCTGTTTTATGTTATACGAACTTACTAAGCTTATATGCTTACTATGTGTTACTTTTTGTGTCTTATAGTGAATTGGGAGCTCGTTTGGGTTGGAAGCTTGTCGAAGCTATATCACACTGTCCATAAACTTTTTTGGTACTTTTGATTGTTTTGATTTTGGTTATAATTGCATGTATAGGTATTTTGGCTAATGTTGGGCTATATGGTTGATTATTGAAATGGCCATGTTTGGCTTGAGTTATGGTATTTTGGTGTTCAAATGAATTTAGTCTTGGCAGGTAAATATGGATATTAATATGATTGATGTTTGACTTGTTTTGTTTGAATGTTGGAAGATGTAATGAAAACCTAAATATGAATATGGTATATGATTTTTGTGATATGTTAAACTATGTGGTGAATTGGTACCTTATTATGTATGATTTATATGGTTATTTGTTACTAGTTATAGAATGACATTTTGGTACCAAATGCGTTGTGTTTTTGGTAAGTAAATTTTATGGTATGAATTGATACAAATCTAGTTGGAAGTTAGTTTATCATTTTGACCAAAATGAGTACATAGTTATACATGTTTACATATTTTCATTTGAGGTGCCTAAGGCCATATTGGTTGTATGATATTATACCATATGAATCTGACTTGTTTATGCATGATTTGTTATGGCTTGTGTATATGTGCAATTTTGGTTGTAGGTATATGCCAAGTTGGGCAAGAAAATTGGCTTGTAGAATGGCCTATTTTCGTCCACACAGGCAGAGACACGGGCGTATGTCCTAGCCATGTGTGCACATGACCAAGTTACACAGCCATGTGTCTCTTGTAGCTTTCAAAAGGTTGCAAGTCAGGCTGTTACACAGCTTGGCACATGGACGTGTGGCTTGGCTGTGTGACCCGATTTAGTGAGTTACACGGGTACAGACTTGGGCTAGGAGAAGGTCGTGTGTCCCTACTTCGAATGCCTACATGGCCATAGACACGGGTGTAACAGCCCGATTTTAGGCCTAGTTGGAACAGGGGTTTCAGGACCATGAATCCGACGTTGTGAAATTTGATTTTTATTATATTTTTATGGTCTACAGTTTTATGGAACGATTTCGTCAAAATTTATTTCGAAAATTTTGACGTTTGAGCACTCAATTTAGCAAAAAGGACTAAATTATAAAAAGTACAAAAGTTGAGTTCTACATGCTAGAGGTGTCAAATTGTTATGAAATTTTAAATTAAAGGTCCTTAGATGGTAATTAGACCATTTTACTTTAAGTTGGACAGAAATAGACATTAGGTAAGAGAATTTTAGTGTTTTAAGAAAAATGCATTTTGGTCACTTAGTAATTAAATGAATTAAAAAGAAAAAATTAAGCCAAAATCTTGTCCATTTTCTTCATGCTTGTGCCAAAATTTAGAAGGGAAGCCATAGCTAGGGTTTGGCCACTTTCAAGCTCAATTGTAAGTCTGTTCTTTGCCCCATTTTTAATGCTCTTTATATTTTTGGAGTTGTTATCACTCGATCTATCTATTTCTACCATTAATTTGAGAAATGATTAAGGTCTAGGGTTTGACCAATGTTAGAAAAGTGTGTATTTTGATGTCTAATGGTAGAAAATGTGTATTTGGTGTATGATAAACAACTTTTGGTAGGTGATTTTTGATGAAAATGTCAAAAGGACCAATTTGTAAAAAGGTTATAAAATATGTGTAAAAGTGTGATTAAATGAAAAATGTGGGTTGTTATAAGCATAAAAGAAGTTCGGTTAGGCTTAGGAATCGAAGAAATTGATTTACGACCTAGGGACCAAAATGTAAAAATGTCAAAGTTTAGGGGCAAAAAGTAATTTTTCCATAATGTGATTTTTGAAATGATTTGAGTAATGTGAATAACAAATGAGTTAAATCTGCTACTATAGATCAAGAGAAACGAGGTTCGGACCTAGATCGGGGGAAAAACAAAGTGTTTGACGATTAGGTCCCATTTCTACTATTTTTATACTGAGGTAAGTTGTTATGTAAATAATGCATTGTTTTAATTACGTTTTAAATACTTTATTATTGTATGAATTGTGATTGACTCATGGACGTATTCGAAAAAGTTACAACAAGTGTGAAATCTCGGTTGAACCTTAAGAATAGATAGGATACAAATGTCATGACATTAGGGCTACTAGGACTATGTGTAAGACCATATCTGGGATATGACATCGGTATGGTACTGTGTGTACGAGATTCTCGAGTATCCTTTAGTATTCCAAGTGGTTTAACGGGTAATTTAATGAGTATGTCAAAGCTGAATTGCATGCAAATCCAATTCGAGATTACTCAGGTATGTACATAAAACTCATACGTAATGAGCTCGTTATGTGATGAACCTCAGTAAGGTTATGATTGAGTAAGTTATGATTATAAGATCTTAATAATATTTATGCCAATTATCATCATGTTAAATGTTGGTTTATGATGCCTACTATTTGCATGGGAACTTACTAAGCTATATAGCTTACGGTCCTTTTTTTTCCCTTGTCTTATAGTGTCACCAAGCTAGCTTAGGGATAGGAGACTGCCAGAGATCCAATCACACTATCAACTGATTATTTTGGGCACCAATGAATTTGACATTTTGAGTTATTGCATGTATAGGGACTTGGTCCTTTTGTTATGTGTCATAATTGATTTGGCCAAATGTATTGACTTTTGTTGGTTGATAATTCATTTTGTAAATGGCCATTAAAATTGGCTAATATTAGTTTAAGTATATATATGCATATGATGATGTTTTCATGGATGTGGGAATCTGAATGGTTTAAGTTGATAAGTATGTAATGTTTGTATGTGGCAAATGGTAGCATGTGAATAATATGTGGATGTCTTGATAATGTCTGAATTGGTTGAATGCAATTGCTTGGATTAGTGTTATGTTTTTTGTGTAGGTGTGTGCATAAAAGGGTGACAAAATGGCTTGGTAAATAACCTTGTTTTTGTCCACACGGGTTGACACACAGGCATGAATCTAGGCCGTGTATGACACACGACTTGCCCCATGGGCATATGTTCCAGCTGTGTGTCCCCTGTACCTTAATTGTTGCAAAATAGAATGCTTAGAATTGAGCATACGAGCAGAGACACGAGCGTGTGTCTCAGCCGTGTGGATGACACGGCCTCAGGCACGGGCCTGTGCCCTGGGCATTTGAGGTCTGCACCTATTTTAAGAAAAATTATGAAAATTAAATCGACCACACGGCCTAGCACACAGGTGTTGGTTGTGTGTCTTTTTAATTTGTTCTTGGGTGACAAACAAAGAGTTACACGAGTTAGGGACTCGGACGTGTCCCAAGCACGGGCGTATGGCTCTTAAAAACATGAAAAATTTTCTAAGTGCTGTAAAAATTTCTAAAGTTCTCGGTTTAGTCCCGAACTGCTTCCAATGCATGATTTGGGCCTCGTAGGTTCGTTTTAGGGACGATATGAATGTATATGAAAATTTTTAAATTTGAATGGAAATTTTTGATGAACTATCTTGTTCACCATCTGGATGTGTTTAATGTGTGGTATCCTTGTTGAAAGATTCAGCTTATCAGTGGTGGAATACGTTGATTTCTATTATACTGAAAGAGCGGATCACCTAGGAGTTCTTTCAAACTAAGTTTTGAAAGACATGCATTAGTCAAAGGTTTCTGGATCAAAAACGTTAAGAATTTCTTGAGCTTAAATAGGGTTGTATGTCTATGTCAAAGGACGAGCGGGAATTTTTCAGACTGAGTAAATATGCTCATGAATGTATTCCAACCGAGACTGGCATGTGTAAAAGGTTTGAGGAAGGATGGAATGAAGATATAAAGTTTCTAGTTAGAATTCTTGAGTTGACAGAAGTTGTTGTCTTAGTTGATCGAGCGCACAAAGCCGAAGAACTGAGTAAAGTGAAATGACATGCTGATTTTGAAGCTAGAGACTTGAGAAAGAGATCAACTGGGAAGTCATATCAATAAGCATCAAAGAGATCAAAATAACATCATAACCATTCTACTGCTTCAATAGGGTACACTAGTAGAGACAGAGGTAACTGGCGCTCCAGTCCAAAACCTCAAGCTACATCTTTAGCGAGTATGGGTAGTGTCAGAGATGCCAGACCAGAGTGCAAGCATTGTAAAATACCACATTATGGTGAGTGTCAACTGAAGAACGCAGCATGCTTCAGGTGTGGTTCCTTTGGCCACTATCTTAGAGATTGCCCAGAGAAATTCGAGAAAGAAAAAGTTCATAATATAGGGTCGAGTAACACAGCTGCTAGAGGTAGACCACCTCGTAATCCTAGAAATATGAGTGATAGTCGTGGTGTAACAAAAGACTCTGCAATTAGATCCGAGGCACGAGCACCAGCTAGGGCTTATGCTATTCGCGCACGAGTGGAAGCTTCTACACTAGATGTTATTACCGGTATTTTCACTATTTTTTATACTGATGTTACTGCTTTGATCCAGGATCAACTCATTCATATGTTTTAACGAATTTAGTATCTAGTAAGAATTTACCTATTGAGTCCACTAAATTCGTGGTTAAAGTGTCAAACCCCTTAGGTCAGTTTGTACTAGTTGATAAAGTTTGCAAGAATTATCCTTTGATGACTCGAGGTTATAGTTTTTCGACTGACTTGATGTTGTTACCATTTGATGAATATGATGTGATTTTGGGCACGGGTTGACTAACTCTACATGACGCTGTTGTGAATTGTAAATGAAAGCTTATTGATCGTGTGATGTGATATGTGCAATAAGTTTTATAATTAATGAATGTTCGTTCTTGAAAACTAACTATTATCACGACAAAGGCAAGCGTACCTTATCGAATAGTAGTATAGCTTATGGCAAGACCGGGATGTCGAACCCAAAGAAACTAAAAGTACTAGTATTAACTTTCTTTTTTATTATCTAGCCTAAAAATTTAGGGGTTTGTTTTATCTAAACTAATTACTAAACTAAGAATGCACAGGAAGTAAATTGGGGAAATAACTTTTGGGAAAATTGAATGATTTGGACAATACCTAACGGAAAAAATCCACCTAGACTTCACTTGTTATTGACTCTGAATCAGACGATTTATTCACTTGACTTAATCCGTAAAAATCCCTAATTTATATTATTATCTCTCTCGAGACTAACAACGTCTAAGCTTAGATTGATTAATTGAAATCTCTTTCTAATTAACTCCCTAGTGTTGCATTAACTCGATCTATGGATTCCCTTATTAGTTTTCGCCCTATCTCTAGGCGTGTAATCAACTTCACTTAATTATGTTAGATCTACTCTTAGACAAGGACTTTTGCTCCTCTAAATAAGCACATCAATACTTGAATCAATATCCTGAAACATTAAAGCAAGAATTAATAATTCATAATTAAGAACAAGTCAAATATTTATCATACAATTCAGATAATAACAACAAGATCTGTCCTAGGTTTCATCCCTCTTAGGTATTTAGAGGGTTTAGTTCATATTTACAAAAGAAAACATATCAAAAGAATAATAATAACAAAACATAAAGAAAACCCAAGAATCTTGAACGGAATTGAAGGGAGATATTTAGTCTTGAAGGTGAATCCGGCTTCTGAGATGGATCAATCGGCTTTCTTTGAGTAATTCCCTGCCTTCTACTCTGTGTGTCCCTTCTAAGTGCCTCCTCAGGTATTTAAATAGGCTTTAGAATGCCTAAAAGCCCTCAAGAGTGGCCTTTTCCGAATAGAACTAAACTTGGGCCTGACAGGGACACGTCCGTGTGTGATTTCTTCAATCCGTGTTCAAGGCTATTACATAGGCATGAGCATGTGGTCTACTCGTGTAAGTCGTGCTTCGATTCTACCAAATGGACACGACCGTGTGGCTTACCCGTGTGAGGAAGTCCAAGGCGTGTTGATTTCCCATGTTGGCCTATTTCCTCTGTTTTTGGCCCGTTTCTTGCTCTTTTTATTCTCCTATGCTCACCTAAGTATAAAACATGAAATTAAAGGATTAGGAGCATCGAATTCACCAAATCTAAGGATAACTCATCTAAAAATGTGCTAAGCATAGGATAAAAATATGTATAATTTATGGTTTATCAAATACCCCTACACTTAAGCATTTGCTTGTCCTCAAGCAAAATCCTCAACTCACAATCAAAATAAATTCTTCTCAACTTATAATCCCTATCAATAATATCTCAAAATAAACCATAAGTAATTACACATTGAGAATTCAACTAAAAGAACATCAAAGTTTCAAACATTCCAAGTTGAGCATTTTATCACGAAAACATAGGTGTCTTCCCTCATCTAAGTGATTACCTTTGATTCAAAATAGCACAAAGTTTAACCTCCTCATTAAAGATTCACTCAAATCACTCGAGGTGTTTAAGGACAAGAAATTTAGCACTCAACAGTCAATATGAAGATTTATTACCATAGGCTTGCGTGAAAATCAAATCTCCACCACTATATATTGAGATGATTCATCAATCAAGTGGTCTTTAAAGGGTTGTAACGTGGCTTTGGTTAGGGGGTATGGTTAAAAGCTAAAAAAGAAGGTTAGAATCGAGATTGAATTGAAAAATTACCTAACTAGAAAAATACTACAACTTGATAAATTACATTTCTAATTAGAAAATCCTAGAATTGAGCTTTTCTTCATGGGATAAGAAATTTAAATACTTAAGCTCAAAAACAAAGAATTACTACTAATATGTATGTATGTATGTATGTTTTTTTCTTTTTTAGAACAAATCAAATAACATAGGCTAGCTATCAAAAATAAAACATAGTTAAGCAATTTATTCAAATCAAATCTCGACAAAAATAGGGATCAAATTAATTTAGGGGATTTCAACAATAATGGGTTATGGATTAATACTGAGGGTAAATCAATTAATGGTTTGTTAGGCTCAAAGGAGTTCACTAAATGTTAATTATGAGAGTAGGCTTTTATGGAGTAAGTGGGTTAAACCTAAGTGCCTTTATCATCTCGACATATCAAATCAATGGTGTGGTCTTAACATGCATAATCAAACAAGTTCTAGAATAACGATTCGATATTAACGCACTCAAAGCAATAATAAAAGTGAGCATGAAAGAAATAATATATGATCTAAGGGCTCAAGATCTCACAAAAATTATGGCTTTTTGATGTTAAACCTGTGAATTTCAACTCAAGATAATACCTAAACTTAGGGATACAACCTAAAAAAATTTTTAATTCTTAAAAAATCAACTTATCATGCTTGATTCTCTAATTTCTTTAAAGTTTAAACAGTTTATGCATAAATTTCTATGTTTCAATTCAAGACATTTCAATAAAAATCATAAATTAATTAAACTTCATTCTAATAATGATATGAGAAGATTATTTGAGAACAAGACAAAATTTAGGGATTTTGCTGATAATGATATAAATATCCCCCCACACTTAAGATGTGCATTGTCCTCAATGTACAAAAATATATAATAGTGATATAAAGATAATATCAGAAGAAAGAAGGAGAGAAGTGAAACTTCCTTAATGTTGAATGGAATCCTTGAATTGGAGGTATGGAGAATAATCGGCCAAGGCAATGATAAGATTGGAGGAGGATACTCTGGTGGTGGTAGAGGTTGGGTTCCACAACCACAGTGTCCAGCAAAGAGGTTATCGTAGTGGTCAAGTAGGACATGGTAGTCGTGGAAAACCTTTTCCAGTGGAGTTTCAAGTTCCTAAGTGACGATGAGCTTTGGAGCTCTTTATAACTGTGATAAAATCAAGAACTCTTTAGGAAATATAGAGAAGCATAATTACTCGTAATGAAATAGCCGAAACTATAAATTGTTCAATAAAAATTATAAAACCTAAATATGAAATAGTATTAAATGAAGATAAAATAAAAGTACTTAAAGAAGATAAATAAAGATAAAAGTGAAAATAAAAATAATGAATAAAAAAACTTTAAACATCGTCATCGTCGGATGGTTCGCTAGGTGGTAGTGGCGATGAAATGTGAAGGTACTGACAAATTTGATGTAGAGTAGCATCAATGTGATCGAAGCACTGAAAACACTGCTGCTCAAATCGAGTAAGGCGCTCAGAGATGTCAGAGGATGAACCAGCCGCATGAATTGGACGATGGATTGGTGGTAGCTGAGATGGTGGGTCCTTGTGCTGTGGAGGGACATCATCAGTAATGTCCTCTGGGTCCTCCTCCTCAACAGACTGGATGAGGCGGTACTGAGGAGGGTAGGTTCCACGTCGTTTCTCGATCATCCTCATATGTAGCATACTCGAGATGCCCTGTGGGGTCATCTGACCGATGAGAGTGAGGGAGGATGATTGCGCCACTGTGTTGAGGAGACCAAAGTACCGTGCCAGTTGAGTCACATAAGGGCCGATGGATATAACTCCCTTCCTATGCCGCTCCGTCTGATGGTGAATGGCGAGGGCAATGAAATAGGAAAGGTTGAAGACGTGCCCGTTCGCCATACTCCATAAAAAGTAGGCGTCGTAAGTGTTGACGACGCCGGTGCTCTCTCGCTGTCCTGTCAGAGTGTGGGCCAAGAACTCCTCTATATGGTCCCAGTGCAATTCCAAACTCGAGTACGCTCAACTGGCAAACCAAACCACCGAGGCAGAACTGGACCATTCCGGGATCATCAAACTCTGTCATAACTACTTGAAGATAGAAGGTCGAGCAGAGCTCGAGGTATGTCTGCTCGATGATTTCGAAAAAGAGCCCCCATGGGTCAGTCGTCAGAAAGGCTCAAACCATGTCAGCCAGTTGGATTTGTTTAAGTGCGGCCCAGTCAATGCAGCGGCCCGCACCTAGGGGTCGGGCCCGAAGCATTTCAAAAAGTTCCTCCTGGGGCCCCAAGGGAAACTAGAGAAAGGGTGGCGCACTTCAATTGATGAGCTTGCTGATGTGGCTCTGGGTCCCTTCCATTTTTTTGAAGCAGGGACGGCGGTCTTCTTGCCATGTGAAGTTGACATGGTATACCTGCAGGAAGACTAGTATCATAACCTAATGAATAGAAAAGATAGAAAATCCTAATAAACTCGGAAAAGGATTAACATATATTAAACTAACAAGTGCAAATTGAACTACTAACACTACCAATATTCAACCAATAGTAATCAAATTTAGCTATAGAAATTGTATGGTAAACAGTAAAGTGATAGCATGACTAAATTAAAAATGAACTAGATGAAAGTAGCTAAGCACGGTTTAAAAATAAAACAAAGTAAATGAACCAATTCCTATGGTAACCAATTAGTAGTAAAATGCATATAATAGGCTAAAATATTAAGATTATTATGAGAGTAAGCATAAAAAAGGAGTAAAATAGAAGAGAAAACCGTTAGTGGAGAACTGGTGGCCGGAGGGCCAATGGCGTGGTGGTGGTGCTGCGTTTGGGGACAACCATGGGTGTGGTAGTGAGGTTGTGTGACCCTTGCAAGGATGGGAAAAGGGGGAAGGGGGAAGAGAGGGGAGAAAAATGAAGGAGAAAGGAAAGCTAGGGTGGCCAGTCGGCGGCGGGGGAGGGGTTGTGGCGGCTAGGGTTTAGAGTTTTTGGGGAAGGGGATGATGAATAGTGAGGGGTTTATATAGATATTGGGGCACACGGCCGTGGGGCATGGTCGTGTGCCCTAATTTTAGCCCATGTGTATCGTGATATTCAAATTTGGGCTCATCTGAAATTCGGCCCACGCCTATGTTCTTTGGGCGTGTTGATGCACACGGCCGTGTCGCATGGTCGTGTTCTACTTCGTTTGCTTCTCCCACGCCTGTGTATGGATGTACACGCCTGTGTTATTTTGTCAGTCTTGATCACGGGTAGTGGGCACAGGCGTGTCGCATGCCTGTGTTGTTTTCTCAGTTTCAACCATGGCCTCTAGACACGGGCATGCCGCACGCCCGTGTTGTTTTGACAGATTCACCCACGGCCATGTTGCATGGTCATGGCAACTTATCGATCCCCATGTTGGGGAAAAATTATGCCCTATTTTCACCCAGCCATATCGCACAGCGTGTTGCCTTCCGTGGTATGGCCACGGCCTAAGGCACGCCCGTAGGCCTAGCCATGTGGTTCTAGAAAACCTGTGTTTAGTGTCTCGGTTAGTGGATTTATATGTTAAAAACTAAAATTTAAAGAAGTTAACACTGTTAGTGCTCGGGTTGCTTCTCGAGAATCGCTTATGTATAGTCTAAGCTTGACTTACCTCCTTGTTGCATGGTCATGGTGGTGCAAGGAGTTTACACTCCTCATCCCTGCTATCAATTTTATCAAAATAAGGTTTTAGACGATTACTATTTACCTTGAACGTACCGAATTTGGGATGAATTACCTCGACTGTGCCGTATGGAAAAATGCTAAATACTGTAAGAGGGATTTCTCCATTAGGTTCAGAGGTGGCAATCCGAGGGTCTGCTGCATTTAACAGTACTTTGTCTCCAACCTTAAGTTGTTTTGGTGAAATATTGAGCTTGTCATCGGGTGGTTTTGGTCTATCGTGTGCTCTCGATTTTTGTGTCTGCCATTCATCTAGTTCCTCGACTTGTAGCCTTCGTTCTTCATAGATGGGTTCTTTATTGTAATTTGAACAAGTCTCATGTATGCTTTTCGAACGTATTTCCTGCAAGGAAGGTTGCACCACATGATCAGCTTTAGTAGAATTTTGAGCTTGAAGAGTGATTTTTTCATCACCCACACGAAGTGTGAGTTCACCTGTACCAACATCAATTATAGTTCTAACAGTTGCTAAAAAGGGCCTTCCTAAAATTAAAGGCACGTCACTATATTTTTCTATGTCTAGAATAACAAAATCAACTAGGAATATGAATTTGTCAATTTTAACAAGTACAACTTCAATAATGCTTTGCCTGCTAACTGAATGCTAATCCTAGTTTGTTTGGGTTTCCCAAGACCTAGTTGTTTAAACATTTTATAAGGCATGACATTGATACTAGACCCTAAATCAGCCAAATCATTATTAACATCTAATCTACCAATTACAAAAGGAATCGTAAAACTCCCTGGATCTTTTAATTTGTTGGCCAGCTTATTTTGTAGTATGGCTGAGCAAACTATATTTAACTCCACATGCGATGCCTCATCCAACTTCCGCTTATTTGTTAAAATCTCTTTTAAGAATTTGGCTACATTTGGCACTTGCGAAAGAGCTTCAATAAACGGTAAGTTGATATGTAATTTTTTTAATAATTTAAGGAATTTACCGAATTGTTCGTTTGTGCGGTCTTTTCTTGTCGCGTTGGGGTATGGCACACGAGGTTTGTACTCTGTACTTATCGGTGTTTATTCACTATGGTCTACCTCACTTTTGCTTTTACTTACCACAATTCCTTGCCTCGGTTCTGGTTTAGGTTCGACTAACCCTTCCTCATCTTGAATGGTAATTGCATTGAGTTGTTCCCTTGGGTTAGATTCAGTGTTACTCGGCAAGCTACCTTGTGCTCGTTCAGAAATCAATTTGGTGAGTTGGTCTAGCCTTTGGATCGACGCTTGTTGATTTTTAAGTGTTGTTTCAGTATTCTGAAAGCGAGTTTCCGACACCGAGATAAACTTTGTTAGCATCTCCTCAAGGATCGGCTTCTTTTCCTGTTGGTAAGGTGGTTGTTGAAAACCTGGAAGATATTGTGGCCTTTGATTCCCTTGACCACCTCATGAGAAGTTGGGATGGTTCCTCCAACCTGCATTATATGTGTTACTATATGGGTTATTTTGAGATCTAGAATTATTACCCATATATTGAACTTGTTCCACCACGGTGCTAGGGTTGAAGGGTTGATATTCTGTGTATGCTTCTCCTCCATTTGAATTGCACCTCATCATTGGATGTACCTGAGTAGAACCACACAAACTGTTAATCTTCTTATTTAAGAGTTCTACCTGGTTAGATAGCATAGAAATCGCATCGAGGTTGAAAACACCGACTGCTTTCATCGGCTTTGTTCTCATGACTTGCCGCTGATAGTTATTCAGTGACATCTCTTCAATAAATTCGTAAGCCACTACAGGTGTTTTGCTATTGATAGTCCCACCAGTAGTTGCATCAATCATCTGTCTAGTCGAAGGATTCAGGCCATTACGAAATGTTTGAACCTGAAACCATAAGGGTGGCCCATGGTGAGGGCATCTTCTCAAGAGGTCCTTGTATCTCTCCCATGCATCATAGAGTGTCTCTAGATCCATTTGCACAAAAAAACAGATATCATTCATCAATTTAGCCGTTTTAGCAGGCGAAAAATATTTAAATAAAAAGTTTTCAGTCATTTGTTCCTAAGTAGTGATTGACCCTCGTGGTAATAAGTTCAACCACTGTTTTGCTTTGTTCTTCAACGAAAAAGGAAACAACTGAAGGTGAATAGCATCATCAAAAATGCCATTGATTTTAAAAGTGTTGCAAAACTCTAGGGAATTCGCCAAATAAGCGTTTGGGTCCTCGTCCTGCAAACCATCAAACTGAACAAACTGTTAGATCATTTGAATTGTGTTAGGTTTTAGTTCAAAATTATTTGCAGCAACAGCAGACCTAACTATACTTGACTCGGTTCCTGTTAAAGTCAGTTTAGCATAATCATACATAGTGCGTGGAGTAGGATTCTGATTTACTGGGTTAGCAGCAATCACAGGAGGTAGTGGATCTTCCTGATTTTCAGTCATCTCCTCGGTTGTGGTGTGAATGTCGTCCTCTTGCTCTTCCTCTGTGTATCTTAGGCTTCGCCTTATTTCTTTTCGGTTTCTGCGAGCTCTGCGATCGATCTCACTATCAAAAAGTAATGGTCCTGATGGGTTTCTTCTAGTCATGCACTATAAAAAACCTGCCAGAAGCGAATAAACGAAAAATTAGAAAAGAAAATAAAAATTTAAATTGCAATAAAAATAAAATGGCTGAAGTAATAAAAATCAAGTGTTCCTAATATCTTAGTTCCCTGAAAACGGCCCCAAAAACTAGATCGTCTGATGTGATATGTGCAATAAGTTTTATAATTTATGAATGTCTGTTCTTGAAAACTAACTATTATCATGACAAAGGCAAGCGCACCTTATCGAATAGTAGTATAGCTTATGGCAAGACCAGGATGTCGAACCCAAAGGAACTAAAAGTACTAGTATCAACTTTTTTTATTATTATCTAGCCTAAAAATTTAGGGGTTTTTTTTATCTAAACTAATTACTAAACTAAGAATGCATAGGAAGTAATTTGGGGAAATAACTTTTGGGAAAACTGAATGATTTGGACAATACCTAAGGGAAAAAATCCACCTAGACTTCACTTGTTATTGACTCTGAATCAGACCATTTATTCACTTGACTCGATCCGTAGAAATCCCTAATTTATATTATTATCTCTCTCGAGACTAATAACATCTAACATTAGGTTGATTAATTGAAATCTCTTTCTAATTAACTCCCTAATGTTGCATTAACTCGATCTATGGATTTCCTTATTAGGTTTCACCCTAATCTGGCAAAATCTTGTCACCCTATCTCTAGGCGTGCAATCAACTTCGCTTAATTATGTTAGATCTACTCTTAGACAGGGACTTTTTCTCCTCTGAATAAGCACATCAATACTTGAATCAATATCCCGGAATATTAAAGCAAGAATTAAGAATTCATAATTATGAACAAGTCAAATATTTATCATACAATTCAGATAATAACAACAAGATCCATCTTAGGTTTCATTCCTCTTAGGTATTTAGGGGGTTTAGTTCATATTTACGAAAGAAAACATCTCAAAAGGATAATAATAACAAAACATAAAGAAAACCCAAGAACTCTTGAAAGGAATTGAAGGGAGATCATCAGTCTTGAAGGTGAATCTAGCTTCTGAGATGGATCAATTGGCTTTCTTCGAGTAATTCCCTGCCTCCTACTCTATGTGTCCCTTCTAAGTGCCTTCTCAGGTATTTAAATAGGCTTTAGAATACCTAAAAGCCCTCAAGAGTGGCCTTTTCCGAATAAAACTAAACTTGGGCCTGACAGAGACACGCCCGTGTGACACGTCCGTGTGCGATTTCTTCAATCCATGTAGTTTACTCATGTAAGTTGTGCTTCGATTCTGTCAAATGGACAGACCGTGTGGCTTAGTCGTGCGAGGAAGTCCAGGGCATGTTGATTTCCCATGTTGGCCCATTTTCTCCGTTTTTGGCCCGTTTCTTGCTCTTTTTACTCTCCTATGCTCACTTAAGTATAAAACATGAAATTAAAGGATTAGGAGCATCAAATTCACCAAATCTATGGATAATTCATCTAAAAATGTGCTAATCATGGGATAAAAATAAGTATAATTTATTGTTTATCACTTATTGTTTTGAAATGTCAGAACGGTGAGATATTTTGGATTGAATAGGTAGTTTGAGTGCGTTGTGTAACAGCCTTTTTTTAGTCAAATTAGAATAGAGGCTTTGAGACCAGAAATCTGAACTCAAAATAATTATTTTATTATTATTTTAATGTTTAAGAAATGATAGTATGACTATGTGAAATTTTTGTTAAGAAATTTTATCGTTTGAATGCTCAATTCAGTAAAAACGACTAAATCGCATAAAGTGAAAAAGTGATGTTCTAATAGCTAAAGGTATTAAATAGCTATAGAACCTTAAAGTAAAGGTCCTTAAGTAGTAATTAAACCATTATAATGTTGAGTGGACATTTATGGACACATTATTAGGTGTTTTAAATGTTTAATTAAAGGTTAATTTTGTAATTTGGTAAATAAAGTAAATTAAAATAAAAGAAACAAAAGCATTATCTTTAATGTTGTCTTCTACCACTGAAAATTGAACAGAGGATTAGCCAAAGTTAGGGGTCTTCATTTGGCCATCTCTTTTTTCTTTAATTAGGTATGCATTTTGTCCCGTTTTTAATGATTTTTATGTTTTTGAGATCATTGCAGCTTACTCTAGCTAGCCCAGAGACTATTTTGCAAAATTGTTAAAGATTTAGGATGTTGCCATTGATGAATAAGCATGTATTTTAATGATTGATGATGGATTATGAATGTTTGATTATAGTTATACAAGTTTTGTTAAGTGATTTTTAGTGAAAATACAAATTTGGGACTAAATTGTAAAAGTTGTGAAATACTAGGGGCAAATGTGTAAATGTACTTTAATGAGTGTTTTGGATTAAATTGAATAGAGAGGTAACTAAATAAGCTAAATTTGATATTATATAGATCAAGAAAGGCAAAATACGGATTTAGATCGGGGAAAGAACAAAGTTTCGGATTAATCGATTTAATTTGCTATTTTTACATCCGAGGTAAGTTTGTATGATTAATTAGATTAACGTTATATGTGTTTATATGCTTAAATATTAGAATTGTGATATTACGACATTGCGATGAGAATCCCAGTTGAACCTTAGGAATAGATAGGATACTAGTGACATGTCATTAGGGGTTATTGTGATTATGTGATCTGGGTGTTGGTCCTGTACGTCCTACCGGTGGCTGAGTATACCAGCATGTGTTGTGGTTACTTGACAGCTTGTTTGAGCAAAATTGTGTAGCTACGTCTTGACTGACAGCTTGTGTGAACAGACCCCCTGATAGCTCGAGAGTGAGCATATATGTGATACGAGATTGAGATAGCATTGGCTATGTATGTGGCACTTTGGTGCAAGATTCCCAAGTATCCAATATTTTTCTGAATGGTTCAACGGTAAAAGATGATGGTACAAGGATGTAAACAATGATACAGATCAGTTCAAGTACTCGTGATAAGTTTAGCAAGTAAGTGATAATTGATAAGCTTATATGTAAAGTAAGTGAAAGTTGATGAATTTATACATGATACCAATAATTATGGAAACGTATCACTTATGTTCTTTAAATTGTGAATGAATTGGAAATTATACTTATTATTCATATGAACTTACTAAGCTATAAAGCTTACTCTATTTATTTTTCTCCCTTTTTAGTAATTTCAAAGCTAGCTTGGATTTGAGGATCGTCAGAGACTTCATCACACTATCAAGCTATTGTTTTGGTACTTTTGAATCTATATTTTTGGAATATATGGCATGTATAGGAGCTTTTGTCACTTTGGTATCTAAATTGATGATGAATTTAGCCATTAGATTTGGCTTGTAAATATTTAAAGTCTGATCTTGTGTATAGCCATGAATGTTGGCTTAAATTGTTGGTTTGGTTGTGTATATATATGTGTGTGTGCATGGTTTATGTTGTGAGTTATATTAATGGTTTTATAATGCTTGTGGATTATAGGTGTGGTGGATGTCAAATGTTTGATATATGAGAAGATATATGTTTGTGAGTTTGAGCATAATGATGCATGTTTGAAATTGTCTAATTTAAATGTATATGTGAATTTGGTATAAATGGATTGGCCTATTTTCTTACTTGTGTGTATTGTGGATAATGATATTGAGGTAGCATGAATTAGGCTTGATTTAATTGGTTTGATGCCTATATATGCTATATTTTGGTGTCAATTGGATTGATGTAGGTGTGTGCAAGTTTGGGTGGCAAAATGGCTCGGTAAATAGCCTATTTTTTTCCACAGGGTAGAGACGGACGTGTGTCTCAGCCATGTGTGACACATGGTTATGTTACACGGCCGTGTGTCCCCTGGTGTTGAATTAAAAATCAAGTCAGTATGCTCCACACGGTCTCACACACGGGCATGTGACTTGGCTGTATGGCAAAAGTCAGTATACCCTACAGGATTGGCACGACCAAGCACATTGCCTGTGACATGAGCGTGTGTGGCCATTTTTAGGGCATACAGGTTGGCCACATGGGCGTGTGTGTTGGTCGTATGACTCAAGTCAGAGAGTTACATGAGGTCATACACGGGCTGGGACACGGCCATGTAATCCCATTTCGAATGTCCATACGGCCTGTGACACAGGCGTGTCTTTGGCCGTGTGAGACACATGGCTAGGCCACATGGGTGTGTGTCCCCTATTTTTGGAAAAATTTTCAAAGTTATCGGTTTAGTCCAAGACCACCTCGAATGCATCTTTTGGGCCTCATGGGCTTATATTAGGGACGATATGAATGTTGTTGATTGATAATTGCATGAAATTAAAAATGTATGAGAAAATGTATTTGTTATTGAATAATATGTTTGGTAATACTTCGTAACCCTATTCTAGCATTGAATACGGGTGAGGGGTGTTACAGGTTTCCTATTGTTATTTCAGCTATGTTGTCGCAAAAATATGTAAGAAAAGTTACGATGCTTACCTTGCTTATGTATTGGATACTAAAGTGTCTGAATCGAAGCTCGAATCAGTGCCAGTGATTTGTGAGTATCCTTATGTGTTTCCAGAGGAGTTACCAAGATTACTACCAATCAGAGAGGCTTAGTTTGCTATTGAATTAGTACTT
This sequence comes from Gossypium arboreum, assembly GCF_025698485.1. NCBI lineage: Eukaryota > Viridiplantae > Streptophyta > Magnoliopsida > Malvales > Malvaceae > Gossypium > Gossypium arboreum. The sequence continues at coordinate 92,896,346 of NC_069071.1, read as the reverse complement.
GGGACATCACTGATATCAATAGCACCATATAGAATGGCTTCTACCGAGTTAAAAGAGTTGAAAGCATAGCTGTAAGAATTGACAAATAGGGGTTTTGCTCGACCTAGTTTTTCACCTTGGGTTGCACCGGTTCTGCTTTTTAAGAAAATGGACGGATCGATGAGATTATTTATTGATTACCTTCAGCTCAACAAGGTTACAATCAAGATACTCCTTTGAATTGGCAATCTGTTTGACCAGTTGAAAGGTGCAATGGTATTCTCGAAGATTGATCTTCGTCCTGGTTACTATCAACTACGAGTTAAAGATTCAGATGTGCCAAAAACTGTATTCAGAACTAGGTACGGACACTATGAATTTCTTGTAATGCCGTTTGGTTTAACTAATGCACCTGCAATATTTATCAATTTGATGAAATAAATTTTCAGACCGTATTTAGACAAATTTGTTGTGGTATTTATTGACAATATTTTATATATTCACAAGCTGAGTCTGAGCATGCTGAACACTTTGGAATGGTGTTGCAAACCCTTTTAGATAAACAACTATTTGCCAAATTTAGCAAATGTGAGTTTTGGCTCTGAAAGTTAGTTTTTTAGGACATATAATATCAACTGAAGGCATTAGAGTGGATCCGAATAAAATTTCAGCAGCTATGGACTGGAAAACACAAAAAAATGTAACCGAATTTAGAAGTTTTCTGCAATTAGGTAGTTATTATCGAATATTTATCAAAGGGTTTTCGATGATAACTACACTGATGACACAATTATTACAGAAAGATGTAAATTTTGAATGGTCTGAGAAATGTTAGCAAAGTTTCAATCAATTGCAAGCACTATTGACCAAGGCAATAGTTTTGTTTCAGCTTGAATCATGTAAAGAATTTGTAACTTTGAGCGATGCATCTTTAAATGGTTTAGGATGTGTTTTGATGCAAAAAGGCAAAGTAATAGCTTATGTTTCTAGAAAAATAAAGCAACATGAAAGGAATTATCTGACACATGATCTAGAGTTGGTAGCTATTATGTTTGTGTTGAAAATTTGAAGACACCATTTGTTTGAAAAAAATGTCACATATTTACCGATCACAAGAGTTTGAAGTATCTAATGTCGCAGAAAGATTTGAATCTGAGATAGCGTAGATGGCTCGAACTGTTAAAATATTATGATTTGATCATTGATTATCATCTGAGAAAAGCGAATGTAGTTGCTAATGCTCTGAGTAGAAAGTCTTTATTTGCTTTGCAAGCAATGAATATGCGATTGATATTATCTGATGATGGTTCGATCTTGGCTGATTTGAAAGCTAGACCGATGTTTTTACAACAGATTTGCAAAACTTAGAAATGTGATGTTGAGTTGCTAGCTAAACAACCATAGTGTGAGTCGACTTCTGATTTAGAATTTAATATAGGACCCAATGATTGCTTCTTGCTCAAAGGTAGAATTTGTGTACCAAAGAATCTAAAGCTTATTCAGAGAATCTTGCATGAAGCTCATAGTGGTAGCTTATCTATTCATCCGGGAAGTAATAAATTGCATAGTGATTTGAAATAGATGTATTGTTGGCCGGGAATGAAATGTGAGATTCCTGACTTTGTATCGAGATGTTTAGTATGTCAGCAAGTTAAAGCTGAACATCAGGTACCTTCTGCATTATTACAACCAGTGATGATACTAAAATGGAAATGGGATCGTGTTACTATAGACTTCGTATCGGGTTTACTCCTATCACTGAGAAAGAGAGACGGCATTTGGATTATCATTGATCGTTTAATGAAGTCAGCACATTTATTCCGGTACGTATAGATTTCTCGCTTGAGAGATAAGCTAAATTATATGTTTCTGAGATTATCAGATTGAATGGGGTGCCAGTTTCCATCATTTCTGATAGAGATCCGCAGTCTACATCACTATTCTAGAGAAAGTTAGAGGAAGCTCTAGGTACACGACTTCATTTTAGCACTTCATTTCATCCTTCGACAAATGGTCAATTTGAGCAAATAATTCAGATTCTAGAGGATATGCTTCGTTGCTATGTATTAGAGTTCGAAGGCAACTGGGAGAAATATCTATCGTTGGTTGAATTCGCGTATAATAATAGTTTTCAATTGAGCATAAAGATGGAACCACATGAAGCTTTATATGGTCACAAATGCAAAACTTCGTTATACTGGATTGAGCTCAATGCGGGAAAGATACACGGGGTTGATTTGATTAGTGAGACTAAAGAAAAAGTAAAAGTAATACAAGATGGTTTGAAAGCAACTTCAAATCGTCAGAAATCATACGCAGACCTTAAACGTAAAGACATAGAGCTTCAAGTCAGCGACAAAGTATTCTTGAAAGTATCACCCTAGAAGAAAGTTCTTCGGTTCGGTCGAAAAAGAAAGCTAAGTCCTCGATTTATCTGGCCATATGAGATTACTGAAAGAATCAGACTTGTTGCGTATCAATTAGCTTTACCGTTAGAATTAGAAAAGAGTCATAATGTTTTTTACATGTCTATGTTACGATGGTACTGATCTGACCCTTCACATGTTATCTCCTAGATAGATGTTGAGAACCAATCTGATATGTCGTATAGTGAGGAACCGATCAGAATTCTGGCTCAAGACATTAAAGTTCCTTTAAGGGGACCTGGGAACCCGAGGAAGCTATGAGAAAGCATTATACGAACCTCTTTTCTGGTAAGATTTTTGGGGATGAAAATTCCTTTAAGGGGAGAGTTGTAATAGCCCAATTTTAGTGAAATCAAAATAGTGGTTTCGATAAACAAATTAGAAGTCAAAAATTTTATTTTATTATTATTTTATTTCCTACAGCATGATAGTAGTACTATATAAAAATTTCGTTAAGAAATTTTACCGATTACATGCTCAATTTGATAAAAATGAATAAATCGCTTAAAGTGAAAAAGTTGAGTTCTAGTAGCTAAAGGTATTAAATAGCTATAGAATCTTAAAGTAAGATTCGTTATATGGTAATTAGACCACTAATGAAGATAGTGGAATGTGATGGTTTGGCATTTGTGTAAATTTTAATGTTTGTAAATGTTAATTAAGTAAATTGGTAATGAAGGATTAATATAATAAAACCAAAATAGGGTATCAGCTTTTATTTTCTTCTTCAATTGATTTTCACAAGAGAAAGATAGTCATTAAAGAAGCTACGTTAGGCCAACCCTATTTTTGTCTATTTGTAAGTGATTTTTATCCCTTTTTTTATGATTTCTATGTTTTCGAGATTGTTGTAGCTTGATCTAGCTAGCTCGGGGAATAATTTGTGAAACTGTTAAACTATTAAGGTTTTGTCATTGTTGAATATATATGAGTTTTTATGTCTTATGGAAGAAAATGGATAGTTGTTGTGAGATAAACAACTTTTGTTATGTGATTTTTCATGAAAATGTCAAATAAGGATTACATTGAAAACTAGAAAATTTTACATGGTGAAATTGTGAAATAAATGAAATATAGGACTTGCTAGGAACTAATTGATATTCGACTATATTGGGTTGTGGTGAAATTGCATAACTTTCCACTTTTATGAGCTAATGACTAAATTACAAAGAAATTAAAAGTATAGGAGCAAAATGGGAATTTTGCCAAAATATGATTTTGGGTTAAATTGAATAAATTACATATTAAATTGAGCTAAATTTATTCTTATATATCAAGAAAGACCTTGTACGACTTTAGATCAAGACAAAGAGAAAGTCTAGGATTAATCGCCTGCATATATACGTATACTCGTCGAGGTAAGTTCATGTAATTAAATTGTATATATATATGCTTTTGAATAAAATATACTGGTGTTTTGAATTGTTATATATATACCGATCGCATATCCAATGATGTATGGTGATTTCCAAGCCCTATTTGAACCATAGGAATTTGTAGGATACAAATGATGTCATTAGGGTTTACATGATTTAGGTGCTGGTCCTGAATGTCTTATCGATGGCCGAGGTCTGACATGTGTTGTGAATACTCCACAGCTCGTGCGAGCAACTTTGTGTAGCTACATTGCAACCCACAGCTCATGTGAGCAGACCCATTTTCACAAATCATGTGAGTATTCTGATTCATAGCTCGAGTTAGTGAATCCACTTGGGAACCCGAGGAATTGATGCGCCACCACTACACTTACTTGTTTAGACCAGGTCAATTTCAAGGACGAAATTTATTTTAAGGGGTAGAGTTGTCACATCCTGTATTTTATTTATTATTTTATGTTATTTCATGTCACAAGGGATTCAATAGCCTAGTGGTTAAGTGTGTGAATTATTTCCAAGTGGTCCCAAGTTCAAGCCCCTACAAGCTCACCTTTGCAATTAAATTTTTGTCAACACTTGTCGCCCAGCTTACGTTGCTATACTAGGGATTTAAGGTCCATCTATAAGCTTGACTCATATGGAAATATAATCTTTAAGGATATGCAATCTTAGATATGATAGGCAATCTTGATGATATGATCTTGTAATCTTGGAGATTTAATTTGTAGATATCCTTTAATCTTAACCGTTGATGTAATTGATCTGTACCATTGGATTTGGGGAGACTCAACTATAAATAGAGGCCTCTCCCTTCATTGTAAATCACTTGAGTTTTGGGAAGCAATAAGAATTCTTGAGAGCATTCACTCAAATTTGTCTCCCTCTTGCGTTCTTACTCTCTGTGGTTTGTTCTTATTTTATTCTTCGTCTATCTTAGTTTTTCAACCTTTTTTTTTATATTAATTTCTTCATTTTTCAAATATGTATATTTATTCCTATCTTTTATACATTTGATTATGTATTTTATATATTATAATATTTAACCTTTTATATAGTTTATTTTCAAATATATATTTTCTATGCATGTATATATATTATATTATCATTTCATGTATTTTGAACTATTGCATTATATTTTTATAATTTGTAAATATTCTATTTATTCATTTTTTAGTGTATGTCATTTATCTTATTTGTCCATAGTTTCATTTTTTATATGCTATGTTTAATTATTTCTTTTATGTGTTATTTTATGATATATATTGTTGCATAATTTTTGCACGTATTATGTTTTTCTTTTAGTTTACTCATGTTTTTATTTGTTTATTATCTTATATTTACCTTAGTATGATTTTTTCATTAAACGTATGTTCATGTTATTTAGTTTTGTCTTAATGATATTATTTATGTTTGTATGGAAATGTTAGAATATTTTGTACATCTATGCTTCATGATGCATTAATATGTCATCCTAAAACGTCATTTAAAATAATATTCCAAGGTTTTTTAAAAAAAATAAAAGGCAATGCTTGATGATTTGGAAACTTCGAGAAAGGTAGTGCCCTAACTTACTGGGTTGCGACTTTTCTCGTTGAATTCAAATAGTTAATCACCCTTCTAAGTGATTTTGAGTTTTCAAAACTTAAACAATTCTTTCGAGATTTCAAAACATAGTGTCCTAACTTACTGGATATGGCGTTTTGTTGTATTGAGATAGAAATTTTCGAAAGACGAGCTTAGTTTCGAAGGTTTTAAAATGTTGCGTCCTAACTTACTGGATGTGATGTTTTGACTTGTTTGAAATAAGTGACACTTAATTTTCAAATTTGAGACATTCTAATTAAAAGAGGTTTGCATCTTAAAACTTTCAAATTTTCGACATTAAAGACACTTGATAATCAATTAGGTACCAATTTTTGGGCGTTACGAGGGTGCTAACCCTTCCTCGTACGTAACCGACTCCTGAATCCATTTTCTCGACTTTCGTAGACCAAAATTAATGTTTTAAAACAAAACATTTTAAGGTGATCCAATCACACCTAAAAAGATTGGTGGCGACTCCAGTTTTTCATTTTTCTTAAAGTCGATTCCCATTTTCCAAAACTCAATTTAAAAATGGTTTCGACAGCTTGGCGACTCCGCTGGGGACTAATAAGAGAGTCAAGCCGTGTAATTGATTATCTCTTGTCTTAATGTCAGAAATTAAAAATTTTAAAATTTAATCCTCTTTGCATTACATGTGTTTGTATTATTGCATGTGTTGCTATATTCTGATACGCATTGCATTTTCATGATCATTGTGGTCACACCCTTAAGTGTGAGTGAGAAGCTACGCCTTCGTGAGGTTTTTGCCTCCGTGTAGGATAGTGGATCACTTTCGGGATACATCCGTACCTATGGTTTCGTGATATTTTCATCTCCGTGTAGCCATAGGGAAATGTATTCCCCTGAACTAAACTTGATTCAACTGAGCCTATAATGGGTGAGGATCGAGGAATCTGCTGGTTCGGGTACCTCAAACTTTAGAAGCAAACCACATATAGAAAAACCGTAAAAGCTCAATATAGATAGAATTATACTTAGGTTATCTTTGTGTTTATTAATATCATATGATACTGACTGTTTTATTTCTTTTGTGCATGTCATTTTGCATTTAAAAGGTATCGATTCACGGACAGTTTCTAAGTTAGAAAGTTTTATTATGGAGGACAAACTTCTTGATAGAATAGAGGGCAATGTTAATGTCCATAAATGGTCAAATGAAATGCTGAAGGATACACATCAGAATTATGGGGTTACACTCGCATCAGCGTGGCGCAAAATAATCTCCAGGAGTTAAAGGAAATATGGGATCAATGGAGTAATGAAGCTAAGCAGTTGTTCTACAATAACTAAGGGGACTTGCAGTATTTGCTTGACAGGAGGATAGATGAGCAATTCAAAGTGAGTGTGGGAGTATTGATGGACACTTCTACCCTTATAGCATTTCTCTTTCATATGAAGACGGTTGCCATGTGGATGGTAAGGGTATTGGAAGGAAAGTGATTGATAGAGTGCATGAGACCTACAAAAATGAGTTGGATGGAAAGAATTTTGCCTATGATGGTAAAAAGATCATTTACTATAGGACCGCTACCGAACAACAAGCTTGAGTTTACTGTTGTACTTATTAGAAACAATGGAAATGCAAGCCCCGATGGCCTGGATAGCTCAAGTAAGCATGAAATAAAGCGATTAAAGAAAACCGTATCATACAAAGACCTTTAAAGATTAGCTATGCTACGAAGGTACCGAGGCAGGATGCTCTGCGTGGGTAGAAATTTGAAAGCTCTCAAGAAACATTGAGGATATAGGATATTATTTTAAGGTAGCACACTGTATAATGGGATACCTACCTGTTCGCTAATCTATCTCAAAATAATCAGAACAACTTCACAGGTATTGGAGGAGGTGCCCTTAGCTGCACGGATTACCCCATAGGTGAGGTCGTAGCTCAAACTCAGGAGGCTGCTGATTATTTACAGACACTAGCGGCACAGGCTGACATATTGAGCACCAATATGAGCTACAATCTGATCATGGCCAAGAGTTTGTTTTGTTAAAACTTTAGGCATTAGGGCGAAAGCGTATTTGTAATCCATTTATATGTAAATATATTCTTTTTCTAAATAAAGTTTTCTAAATGAGATTGAATCGAGATCGATACCTTTTGCATTCATTTGCATCTTATAGCATTTTATTGCATCATTTGCATTCAAAATTATAAAAAGACCCTAATTAGTTAAAGTTATTAAAAAGAGAAAGAAAAAGAGAGAGAGAGAGAAAAGGGTCACGGCTGAGTGAAAAAGAAGTTGAATGGGAATTAAAAAGTTATTAAAAAGAGAAAGAAAAAGAGAGAGAGAGAAAAGGGTCACGGCTGAGTGAAAAAGAAGTTGAATGGGAATTAATGACATTCCCTTACATGTCTCTGACTTTTGTGTCAAGAGGGATAGCTTACCTGGAGAAGGGGGTGTTTGGAAATGAAAATCATCCCATCAATGTCATACATGAGGAAAGAACTGAACAAAGAAACCTTGAGGGCATTCGCCCTTACGAACCGGGAAGTTCTTTAAACAATTGGATTGCAGAAGAACTTCCAGTAATCTTTAGGAATTTTTCGGAGTAATATTCAGAACACTCTTGTTGCTCAAAGCCTAGGAGTAATGAGATTTCTTTTGAGAAGTGGGCTCATGTTCAGACATTTTTATTTTCAATAAAACATACTTTTATTATTTATCCGAGTAAATATTCTTTCATTCTGATTCTTTTGACCTTTGACATTCTTTATAAATTTTCATTTCATGTAAATAGTCATTCTTGAATTCATTTATTCCTTGTATATTCTTTTGTGTGCCTATCATAGATCCCTAGATATCAATGACACGAACAACGATACTCTGATTCGAGTTCCTTTTGAGTACGATATGTGTTTAGAGGAATCTCAGTACTTTGAAGGTGATAGAAATTGTGACTTGTTTCTGAATTTGTTGAAAATGGTTTTTACCCCATGAAGTGGTGGTGGGAAATATTGCCTTAGAGGAAGGAAAGATTGCGAAATTGGAATTAGCTGAGGAGACAAAACAAGACCTTGTTGAGACTATTATGGGAATTCAAAAATATGGTCCAAAGACGCATGCAGGAGGATTTGCAATTGCCAGGATAAACATGAGGTTTTGGGGCATTATTAGTCCACCATGGAAAGGGATCGCATCAGTTGTACAATGAATGCCAAATTTAAAAGAGTCAAGACTTATGGGGCATATATGTTATGGGCCCGAGCTCGTCAAAACTTTCAAGCTGACAATGACTCATCTTTGTGGACGTCAACTACTCTATTAAGAGGGGGAGATAGCTTCATATGCCAATATTACAAAGTCAAAAGTCATCCATTTCAAAAAAAAAGATTATATAACTGCACAATGCCAAAAGTTTGCAGTCTTTTCAAAGATAATGTGCCATACCACAGTACAAAAAAGGTTGCCAAAAGAAAAGAAAAAGAAGAAAAAAACAAATTACAGAAGATGATCGAGACTGGTAAAAATTGGCATAAGAAACTACCGCCTATTCTCTATGCTTACGCTGGGGCAAACACCTTCAATTATAGTTGTTTCAAAGGTTCCAACCATCATCCTTGGAATGGTTGCATTGTTTGGCTTTCCTAAGCAGTCTGATGTGCCGTCAATGGTTAGCTCCAGGCGGTGGCCATTGATTTCTAGCTATGGGGCATCAGGCCGTACACAGTCTCTGAAGCTTAAAATGATAGATTCTTTCATCAAAACCAGTTTCTGACAAAGTGGATGACGGTATTATGAAAGAAGCTCTCTTAGACTTCTATACAAGTTCAGGGAAGAGGAAACCTGATCAAATCATTATTTTTAGGGATGGGGTTAGCGAGTTTCAATTCAATCAAGTTTTGATCAAGTTGTTGAGGCTTGCAGGTTCCTTGACGAGAAGTGGAACCCTAAAGATTGTGGTTATTATTGTACGAAAAACCATCATACCAAGTTTTTTCAGTAGGGATCTCTTGACAATGTGCTACATGGTACTGTCATTGACAATAAAGTATGTCATCCAAAAGAACAATGATTTTTACCTTGGTACTCATGCTAGAATGATCGGAATCACGAGGCAGACCCATTATCATGTTCTCTTAGACCAGGCTGGGTTTTCAATTGATGATCTGCAAGAGTTTGTTCATTCTCTATCCTATATTTATCACCACAACCATATTTGTTGTGGCTCCTATTTGCTACGCTCATTTGGCAGCTTTATAGTTGGGGGCAATTTATGAAGATTAGAGATGCTTCAGAAACATCATCGAGTCATGGTGGGATGTATGCTCCGAGAGTAATCTCTGTACCTCAACTTTCCAGGTTGAAGGATAAAGTCAACAACTTCATTCTTGTCTGCTGAGAATCATTGAACCATCTTTTTGTAGGGTTTGACAAACAACAGCCAGGACTGCTGCTGGGGCAATCCTTTTCTCATGGGTTTATGAATCAAGATTTTTCCTCCAAGCTTTGATGGAGTTAAGAATTGAATACCTCTAGTAAACTTAACTTGAAAGTATTCATCCTAAGCAAATGTACCAAGAATAGATGACACAGACTTATGACAAAGAAGGTTCGTCCAAAAGAAGTTCATAAAGGAAACCTTGTGCTGAAAGGGATCCTTCCCATGCAAAAGGATGCTGAATTAGGAAGGGCCATATGTTGAGAAGAGAGCTTTCTCTAGAGGTGCACTGATTTTGACAAGAAATGGATAGGAAGAATTTATCTGATCCAGTGAATTCGGATTCGGTCAAGGAGTACTTTGTCTGAAGGAGAAGGGAAGCCAAGGTGAAAACCCGCAAAGGGCACTTTAGGACTTTTATTTCAAAAAAAATAAAAAGAAAAATGAAAAAGAAAAATAAAAAAAATAATAAAAAGAAAAAATGGAGTGGCCAAGGTGAAAACCCGCAAAGGGCGCCTTGAGACCAAAGGGGTTTTGAGTTGAAAACCCGAAAGGGCAGCTCAAATTTTGAAAGGCGTGCAGTGATCTTGCTATACTAGATTCGACAAGAAGTGATATATGTTACATACCGGGGCATCAACAAACTACTTTGGATCTTTTAAACACATGTTAAACTCAAAGCAGTCTTCACGGAGTTCGCATACGGAAGCCTAAGCTGTGATATCTGGGGCATCTGATTTATTTTGTCCTGTTTACTATCTTTGGATTCTCTTTCTTCTCAAAGATAGATTAACCACCTTTGTTTTTTGATAAATCATTCAAATTATGCTTAAGATCAATTTATTCGTCCTCCATTATTCATAAAGTATGTTGCATAGAAACAATGATTGATGAACTAAATATCTTTACAAATGAAGTTTTGCATATTACTCCGGAAATTTCTAGATAATACAAGAAACTGAAACAGGACAATTGTTTTAGGAATTCCCATATGTGAGGGTCGGATGTACTTGGGGAAACTGAAATTTCTTCTTCAGTCTAAATGATGATTGAACAAATCAAACGATTCGATCCTAATAGAGGATCATCTTACAAACATTTTCAGCAGGTCATAGCATTTGAAGAATGGTACAAACCCACAAGCTGAGTAGGAATGAGACTTCGAGAGAAGTAAGGAAAACTTCGATGAGGGAATAAGTGATGACGTCCGAAATAGGGGTCATATTCATAACATTTTGCATTATAACATGTCTAATTAGGACAATTTGACTCATTTCGACCATAGCATCCTTATTATTAGGCATGAACTCATACGCATTCTACAGGTTATGTCTTTTATGGGACAATATAGATCAGAGAAACAAGATTTGGCATCCCTGTGTTTATAGGAAATAGATCGAAGATAGTAGATCTGACACTCCTGTGCTTACAGCGAAGCAGATCGAAGATTTCAGCATGGCATCCCTGTGTTTATAGGGAACAAGTTGAAGATAGCAGATTTGGCATCCCTGTGTTTATAAGGAACAGATCGAAGATAGCAGATCTGACACTCCTGTGCTTACAGCGAAGCAGATCGAAGATTTCAGCATGGCATCGCTGTGTTTATAGGGAACAAGTTGAAGATAGCAGATTTGGCATCCCTGTGTTTATAGGGAACAGATCGAAGATAGCAGATCTGACACTCCTGTGCTTACAGCGAAGTACATCGAAGATTTCAGCATGGCATCCCTGTGTTTATAGGGAACAAGTTGAAGATAGCAGATTTGGCATCCCTGTGTTTATAGGGAACAAATTGAAGATAACAGATCTGGCATCTCCATTTCGACGGAGAGCAGATACATAGTAGATCTAACCTTCAGATGATTTTATTGAAGCAGATACAAGATGATTTGGCATCCTTGTGTTTACAAGGAGCAAATAGAAGACACAGCAGATTTGGCTTTCACGTGTTTATGCTGAAGTAGATCTAAGATGATTTGGCATCTCTATATTGCCAGAAAACAAATCGAAGAAGCAGATTTGGCGTCTCTGTGTTCGACAAAGAGTAGATCGAAGATATCAACATGACAATCCTGAGTTTGCAAGGAGCAGATTGAGGACCATGAAGTCTGAAGCTGATGAGACCAGGAAAAATGGGCCTTTTTATAGTCTTTAATCTATTCTCGTTACACGATAATGAGCAAAGAGGGGCAGCTGTAATAGCCCATTTTTGCCTGGCCCATTTCAGTATTTAAAATAATAAACCCCCAAAAAATAAAAATAAAACAAAGTCCAAGTCCAGTACAAAATTACAAACATATAATTTGGCCCAATCGAAATGGCCCATTACTTGAAAAGATTTAAGGTCCATCTATAAGCTTGACTCATATGAAAATATAATCTTTAAGGATACGCAATCTTAGATATGATATGCAATCTTGAAGATATGATCTTGTAATCTTGGAGATTTAATTTGTAGATATCCTTTAATCTTAACCGTTGATATAATTGATCTGTACCGTTGGATTTGGGGAGGCTCAACTATAAATAGAGGCCTCTCCCTTCATTGTAAGTCACTTGAGTTTTGGGAAGCAATAAGAATTCTTGAGAGCATTCACTGAAATTTGTCTCCCTCTTGCGTTCTTACTCTCTGTGGTTTGTTCTTATTTTATTCTTCGTCTATCTTAGTTTTTCAACCTTTTTTTTATATTTAATTTCTTCATTTTTCAAATATGTATATTTATTCCTATCTTTTATACATTTGATTATGTATTTTATATATTATAATATTTAACCTTTTATATAGTTTATTTTCAAATATATATTTTCTATGCCTGTATATATATTATATTATCATTTCATGTATTTTGAACTATTGCATTATATTTTTATAATTTGTAAATGTTCTATTTATTCATTTTTTAGTGTATGTCATTTATCTTATTTGTGCATAGTTTCTTTTTTTTATATGCTATGTTTAATTATTTCTTTTATGTGTTATTTTATGATATATATTGTTGCATAATTTTTGCACGTATTATGTTTTTCTTTTAGTTTACTCATGTTTTTATTTGTTTATTATCTTATATTTACCTTAGTATGATTTTTTTCATTAAACGTATGTTCATGTTATTTAGTTTTGTCTTAATGATATTATTTATGTTTGTATGGAAATGTTAGAATATTTTGTACATCTATGCTTCATGATGCATTAATATGTCATCCTAAAACGTCATTTAAAATGATATTCCAAGGTTTTTTTTAAAAAAAATAGAAGGCAATGCTTGATGTTTGGAAACTTTGAGAAAGGTAGTGCCCTAACTTACTGGGTTGCGACTTTTCTCGTTGAATTCTAATAGTCAAGCACCCTTCTAAGTGATTTTGAGTTTTCAAAACTTAAACAATTATTTCGAGATTTCAAAACATAGTGTCCTAACTTACTGGATATGGCATTTTGTTGTTTCGAGATAGAAATTTTCAAAAGACGAGCTTAGTTTCAAAGGTTTTAAAATGTTGCCTCCTAACTTACTGGATGTGATGTTTTGACTCGTTTGAAATAAGTGAGCCTTAATTTTCAAATTTGAGACATTCTAATTAAAAGAGGTTTGCATCTTAAAACTTTCAAATTTCCGACATTAAAGACACTTGATAATCAATTAGGTACCAATTTTTGGGCGTTACGAGGTGCTAACCCTTCCCCACGTAATCGACTCCGAATCCGTTTTCTCGACTTTCAGAGACCAAAATTAATGTTTTAAAACAAAACATTTTATAAGGTGATCCAATCACACCTAAAAGATTAGTGGCATTGCCGCTTTTCGCTTTTTCTTAAAGTCGATTCCCATTTTCCAAAACTCAATTTAAAAATGGTTTCGATAATATCTACATTTTCAAATTGACAAATAAGTTTTTAAATGAATAAATTCTTTGCTATGATGTTTTAAGTAAAAAACTATGTTTTCTAAAAACTATCAATACTTGAATTTTTTTTCTCAAATATAGATGATTGCGACAAACTCTTTCAAAAGGAAAATTATAGACAATATATGGCCTCTTTTATAGAAAATAAGATAACGTTTTAAAATTAAAGATGATTATTGTGAGAAAATAGTTAAATGGTTTTCTGCACCATTAACATGGCCAATGTGATCCTCAAGATTTGGCCATAACATCTAGGTTGGGTTTAGGGGGTTACATGTCACATCCCAAAAATCGGGTTAGTAGAAATTGGGTTAATGAACCGAGAGTGGTTACACCTGATTTTTTGTGATTGAGTAGTGGTGGAGCTATCCTTGATGATCAGTGTTCGAATCTCTTCCCTCTCATTATTTTCTATGTGATGCGAATTTTCTTCCAATCTTAGCAAAGGTCATATCCCGTGTTTTTTTTTATTTTCTTGTAAAAATAAAAACAAGGAAGTGAGTGGTAGAGTGGTTAAGAGCTTTAATTAATTTTTTTAGGTCCTAGGTTCAAGATTCCTCAACTATACCTTTTTATTAAATTTTTTGTGAATTTTCCATGTGCTAAATATCCTTTGCCGTCGAACCTTTCTTTCCATACTAAAGGAATATTCTTTCCTTTATTTTTTGTCAATATACCATACTTATGAGGACATGATCCCCTTTTCACTCCCTTATTCCCCTAACTTGCCATTCCTTCACCTTTACCATGAGTGGTGTTCATTGAACCTGGACATGTTTGACAACACCCATTTTCATCCATCTTTTCATTCTTCCACTCTCATTGCCGCACCTCCCTAAAGCTCCTACCTATTCTCTCATTTTCTTTCTTTTTTTAGCCATCAACCACCCATTTTCTCTCTAATTCCTCCTCTCCTCCACCATTCTTTGGTTTTGAACCACCTTCACCACCACCGAACCTCCATTGGCCTGCAAAAAACATCACCCCTTTTTTTTTCTCTTTTCCATTCTCCTTTTTTAACCTAGTGATCGAAACCTTTCTCCTTCATCAAACTACCGCGTCCATTGCCGGACCACCACTGACTGCTGTGTTTCCTCCTCTTTTCTTCATTCTTTTTCAACCTACTTAATTTCTTTTAGTAAATAAATTATGCACTATTTATTTCACTTAATTTCTTAAATTCTAAGTTTTTATTTCATAAACTTATTATTAATCAACCCCCTCTTTAGATCGTTCAATTTTCCCGAATCGAAATCAAGATGAACCATCGACCTTTCCATTTCAACAGAGTTAGTGTAAGTACAAGGGTTGATTGAGAATCACTCTTCCCTAGTGGTTTCTCTCTTGATCGAATATTCATAAGGGTCATTGTGTATTTATCTCTCGTGTATTAAATTTTAGTTACGATATCTTTTTGAAGGGCCAATTGACATCAATCCGAGAAATTTTTAAAGTCGTGAAAGGAATCACGATTCTTAATTCACAGGGGTAAGTTTCAAATGGGATATTCGTTTAATAAAATTATCTCTTATGATGATCATGGTAAACATTAATGAAGGACTATCGTTTGTGTGATTAGGTAATCTAATTGTTCAATCCAAGTGTGGGCGTTCTTAAAGAGTTGTTGCACATCGGATCTACGATCAAGTGTGGGTTTTACCACTATAAAAATTAAGTTTATGTTTTCTATTGATAAAAATGTTGTTATTTAAATTATATTTGTTTGATGAGGATACTTTATGTGTCCATTAAGAGAGATAAAACCCATCATTATGGATTACGACAAGTAAGTGATTCCAAACTATATACGTTGTGAAACGTATGTTTTGTGATGTTGATGTGTTTTGTGATATTGATGATTATTATTGATTTAAAAAGCATGTAATCTCATTCTCATGTTATGTGATCTTATGGCATTTGTGATTTTCGCATGATTTATAAAATGTGAAATTTTGGTACCATTTTTACATATAGGATTTGCATGTTAAAAATGCGTATGTGATTCTAAGTGATTTTGGCCATATCACATGCATGGGGTGGGATATGTGAAATGTGGAAGTTATTGGCAGTTTATCTACGATTTTGGTGGCTTTTTTCCATGATTTTGATTATTGGCAATATATCTACGATTTTGGTGGCTTGTCCACAATTTTGACTATTGGCAACTTATCTGCATTACTGTGTCACTGTTCACAATTTGGTGTGTTATTGGATGGAAGAGTTTTAGGGAACTCGATTATGGTGTGTAGCAGAGTTGGATAGGACTGTTTTCCAAAAATCTACATCAATTTACGAAATATGCGTTGACATGATCATGTATCATATAAGTATGAAATATTGAGTTGTATAATTATCATGATTGTATAACGTATATGTTTATAAGTATGTGATTGAGTTTATTTTAATCTCACATTGGGCCTGGAAAGCTTACCCCATTAGTGTTTTAAACCTTTCAGGTAACACTTAGACATAGGACTTGGATTCTGCATTTGGTGGAGCCTTTCAAATGATTTTTTCTTATGATTATTTATTAGATTTTAAAACTATTTGGATTTTAGACTTTACTTTTGTTTTGGGTTGTGATTTATTTTTATAACTTTAGAACTATCATGCATGCATGCAAATTAAGGGATTTCAAGTATTTTTATTATGAAATGTATCTAAATTAATTATGTTTTACATGGTTTTAAATAAAATAAAAATCATAAATTTTCTAAATAGTTTTATGAAAATCCATGCGAAGTTCTTTATAAATTATTTTATAACTATAATGCAAAGTTCTTTGTTTTAAATAACTTGAAATGACATTACTATAAAAAAATTTCAAATAAATATTCTAATAAATACTTTTCAAAGTAACAAAATCAATCAATCTTTAAAAATGCAAGTTTTTGTAAAACAACTCCAACCTAAATATTTTCAAGCGTCATTAATGTAACCTCCGAGATTCAGCTATAACATCTAGGCCGGGTTTGGGGTGTTATATTAAGGGTGAGATAATCACTTTGTGAGTGTGCAGGAGACCATTAAAAGGCATGCTAACTCAATATTAGTCATTGTGTTGCAACATAGAGAGCTGGATATCGCAACATAGGGAGTAGGATAGAAGAATTCCAAGACTACCTTCGGTGTCACTACACAACCTGTGGATGTCGTGACACACCCCTAAAGAGACCTTAAAGATGAAACATATTTCCCTCGATGTCGTGACACAGGACCTGGTGTGTCACGACATCACCTCTGTATGGGAAATAATTATGAGTCAGTGTTATTTTAGCCCACACAATCAAACATTAAGCACGAGGATGAAATCTAAGCTAGGGTTAAGGACGACAACCACTCTACAGTCTATAAATAGGCTCAATTAACACATGTGATGGTAAACTTTGATATTTTGTAATTTTATTCTTAGATTCAGTCTTTATTTTTTCTCGTTTCTTAGGCTTTAGGATTATTTTAGTTTTCGTTCTTTGCCTTTGTGGAAGAAATCAGATTTGTGAAACATAATCAAACTCTGTAAGGATTCAACATTCAATTCTAATACAAATTAGACTTCTTCTAAACCTTATATTCTTGAATTAATGTTCATTCTTATTCTTTCTATCAAGTTTATATTGTTTATAAGATCCATGAAAAACTAATCCACCTGTGAGGAATTAGCGAGTGGAGGTATAATTAATTAACTATTTTGTAGGGTTTTCTTAGCGGATCTGTTGTTCAGGAACGAAAGAACCTAAACCTTAGGCTTGACAAACCTAGGAAGTCATTAAGGCGGGAATTAACCAAAATTTGGTATGACCTATTCCTAAACACCTTAACCCTAAACAGGTCTAGACTATGAGGTCGAGAGATAAGTAGTTATTTTTGATTTGTTATTCTAGTGGAGGATCGAAAGATCATGTTGGGATATTGACTAGTTGATTGAAAAAGAAAACTTGAACCGATAGTTGATTATGGTTACCAAAGCAAGTTAATCACCCATGCTCAGATTTGATATATTCTATTATTTGATTTCTCATGATTTATTTATTTCTTTTCTTTCTTTTATTATTATTAGTAAAGATTACAAAAAACCTTTCTTCTTACTTTCATCTTAATATAATTCATTCAAAGTACTAATTAGATCTATTTCTACTTAGCCTAAATTAAATTTAGTGCTCACCTCCATTGGGTACGATTCTCGGAGTACTCATCTACTCTGTTATAACTATATTACAACCTGACCTGTATACTTGCAGATACCATCTTTTAATATATTTCGTGTAGTATTTCTACTCTAGATGTTGGTACGTCTAGAGGTGGTTAGTCACATGACCGTGTAACAACCTGTAGCCATGTTGGAAAAACCTGCACCAAAATATTATAGTGGAGGAGTTTGAATGCAATTTGAAGGAGTCTTCAAGTGCCATTTTTCAAGCCAAATAATCAATCAAGCAAGCTGATTAGGTCAAGATGTGGTACGGTTTTGGGCTGCCCAATGCTCGGTTAGGTCAGTTTTCTCGGTTCAGCTCAACTGGGCCCATTTTCATAATTAGTTAACAATAATTTATTTAACCCAAATTAAATGGAATTAAAATTAAAATTAATTATATTATGAATTAATACAAATAATTTTGATTGTCTTAGGCTGAAATATTAAGTCGCCTTGATGCTTCAAAATTCTTCTCAGTTTCCCACTTCTAGCAGTGTCTGCCGAGCCTTTTTTTGCCCTTTGAGCAAATCTATCGAAAATAAACAAAATTAATCAAAATTTGATATAAAATTAATTAAAATTAAAAATGTTCATAATTTGAGTGTAATTTAATTATTTTATAATAATTATATATTTTTCGAGAAGAATTTTACCGAAACTGCATGAATTTGAGTTAAAAAAGGCATGAAAAAGTATGTATATTTTCGTGTTTCCAATAACTTAAACTTAAACTTATCGAATAAGTATTTATTCATACTATTGATGCATGGATTCATTAATTAGCTCATAAGCACATTTCTTTCCTATACACCACTTCATAAGGTTAGTGAGTTAAACGATGAAACATATCCAATAAGCATCTTTTGTTTCACATATCAAGATCATATAACATTTCATATATATACATTTGTTTAAGCCTTTATCACCCGTTGAACCAAATGACATAACATCGGATATAAGGGAAACAATTCTCACACAAGCTATGGTTGTAACTATATATGCTCACAAGAGATGTGAAATGGGCCTGCTCACACAAGCTGTGGGTCGGGATGTTAGCTATACGATGCTGCTTACACAAGCTGTGGAGAATTCACAACAAATGCAAGACCTCAGCCATTGGTAGGACATCCAAGACCAGCACCCGAAACTACAATAATCACCTAATGACATGTCATTTATATCCTAAGCACTCACAAGGTTCAAATAGGTCATTTCTTATCCAAATCTTATAATTATTTACACATTAATTCATCACCATTACTTAACCATGTAATTTCCCATTTCCAATCATAACCTTCAATTTAACCAACATTATAATTTAAACCAAATCACTAATTATCAATTTAACAATCGATTTATACAATAAAAAAAATTAATAAAAAAATTCACCCAAAACAAAAATTAACAAGCTTAATCAATATATGAACTTATCTAGATAAAAACAATTACGAATACGATGCCGACGACTAATCCGCTAATTTAGCTTTTCCACGGTTTGAGTCCGATTGATTTGTTTCTTGATCTAAATAATAATTTTCATTCAGTAAATCAATTTAAATAGCTTACATAATCAAATTTATACTTATACGCTTACCAATTTACAAAATTACCCTAATATTTTACCCTTTATGCAATTTAGTCCCTGAACTCAAAACTTGCAAATTAACCACATTTAACCATAACTCATGCTAGCTGAATTTCCTAGGGTCTCTCTACATCCCATATTTATCATGATTTCACAAAAATTTCTTGAATTTTTACCATTTAAATAATTTAGTCCTTTAATATTAAAATCACTAAAAATTAATTTACAAAATAGTCCTATTTAACAACCAAGCCTAATAATCTATCATCAAACTTCAAAAACACTTCAAGCTCATCAATGACATAATCTAAAACATTTAATAGTTTTACGAATTAACCCTAGGTAAGTTAGATTAAGCTAAAACAAGCTCAAGAACGTAAAAATCACTAAAAAAATGAACCTCAAAATCACACACATGCAACGGAGAGAGCTTGGCCGAACCTCCTTGGTCCATAAAATGGTGTTTTATGGTTTGGGAAAGAACATTAAGAAATAAAAATGATATGTTTTGTTTATTTTATTTTACCTTAACATTTCTTTAATTTTTAATTAATTATAACACATAATTTAACTAAAAATTAGCACTAACCTTGTATACCATTTAATTATGGTATATTTTCCATATAAACCCTTGTACCTTTCTTGAATTAGCCAATTAACTAATAGAAACTAACTTTTACTTTACTTAATTAAATATCTAAACGTTAAAATTTTCTAACCAAAATTTAATACGACCTTATAATAATCCTAAAAATAATAAATAATAAAACAATGTGTAACAACCCATTTTTAGTGGTGTCGAAAACAGTGGTTTCAAGGCCACAGATTCGACGAACAAGTCCGTAAATATTATTAATTAATATTCATGAGTCAGTTATGGTGTTAAAATAAAATTTGAATTGTTTATTTATACTATATGGAAGAACAATTAGGTTCAAGTGGTATGACCCTAAAGTCAAGTGATTTTAGAAAATGAGGTATCGAGAACTCATTTTTATAAATCGAGTCGTAAATATTTTTATAAATATTTATGGAGTGTTATTAAGTTTGTATAAAAGTTTCGTTAAAAAATTTGATCGTTTTGGTAATTAATTAAAGAAAAAAAAAGAATAAATTGTAAAATGTGCAAAACTTGCTAATTAAAGCAATTAGGTGATCAAATGGATCAATTAGTAATTGAGGGAGAATAAATAAGCCATAACAAATGTGTGGGATGGCAATTAGAATTAAAAATGATAGAAAATTTCATGTCAATGCATAATGGTAAATAAATTAAAATTAAACAAAAACAAATTGGAAAGTTAGAAATTTCCTATTCACTTTCTTCAACCTTACCGAAACCATCTTTAGGAGAGAACTTCAAGCTTCAGTTCCTTCATCCTTATGCATGTGAGCTCAATTAACATCTTTTTCTTGTAATTTTTATGTTTTTGATATTGTTGCAACTAGGTCTAGCTATCCTGTATCTTCGTGTTTGAAACTGTTAAAGATTTTGAATGTTTCTGTTAATGAATATTTGTGATTTTAGATGTTAAATGATGAATTTTAGGTATTGGTTGTTATTTACAAGTATTTTGTTAAGTGATTTTGATGAATTTACCTATTAGGGATTAAATTGTTGAAATAGTAAAAATATAAGGACTTGATGTGAAATTGTTGCAAAAATGGGCTGAATTGGAAGCTATTAATATTTGACTAGTTTGAATTTTCAATAAAATTGGTTTATTTGCATGATTAGGACATAGGGACTAAATTGAATAAAAATGAAAAGTTGGGGGTAATTTTGGAAAAATGTCAAAAAGTACTAAATTGCATTAAATGATTTGGTTTTGCTATCCAAATTAATGAATTAAATAAAATTATTATTTTAGATCAAGAACGAGTGAAAAATCGAGGAGAAGAGAAAATTACCAAATAGCCCCTAACTTAGTTATTTTTGCAATTTAGATAGGTAAGTTCATAGTGTTTCAATACATAAATAAATTTCTACTCGCATTATTATAATATATTTTTAATCAAATGTTCATAGTTAATTATTGAATTATTGCACTTACGTGCCCCTGTTTGTACTTCGGTAGCCCTAACTGCATTTACGTGCCCCTGTTTGTTCTTCGATACCCATGATTGCACTTATGTGCCCCTGTTTGTACTTCAGTACCCCTGATTGCACTTCGGTGCCTCTGATTGTAGATTCGTGTGCCTAGTTGCACTTTGGTGCCCCTATTATGCATCTAAAATGCCCTTGTATGGTGTAGTTACCTGAGTATATGAGTTAAGTTACTAGTTCAATAGGCATGAAAAGGGAAAGAACAGTAAGTGTATCGAAAGTTAAGTTAAGAACCTATGAAAAAGTATGAATTGTTGATGATCAAAATAAGAACATTCATGATTATAAAAAGTATGATTTAAATGATGCTATGTTTATGTACCTTACCTTACCATGTGATGATATTGCTAAGATATGTGTTTACGCACTAACTTGTGTTGCTAATAATGCTTAGGCTTGTGCCAAGCTATTAGTTGGATTATATTATGTTAGTTTTAATGTTTTGCATTGAAATATTAAATGACCAAATGGAAATATGCTTATGTTAATAAGAAATTACATACTTTGATTCTAAAAGGGTTATCTTCAAATGTACTAGCTTGTGGCTATGGTTAATGTTATGTTTATGTTTATGTCTTATCTGTATGCAAATGAAATAGGTGAGAATAGGTAATGAAATGATAAGTGCATAGTTAATATGTAAAGTGATGAAATAAAAGAATTGTCAAGTTAAAGGACTTACTTGTAAGGAAGGAAAATTATTTATGTTATATGTGAATTTACTTATGTTATGAATAAATACACTAATTTGTGAGTTAATAACGTAATTAAATTTATGTTAAGTAAATGGATTGGTAAGTAAGTAAAGAAAATGGATCACCATTTTAAGAAAAGACTGATGATTATGTAATTCAACTTATGAGACTGTATTATGTTATAAATGGAAAGTATTTGGGATGTTATTGAATCTATTCATTTGTGAATTGATAGTTATATAGTTGATAAACCTTGAGGCATTGGAACAGGGTTATTTACAACTTATAAAGTTCTTATTGAAATGGATTATTGTATTTTAAAGTTTATACTAGCTTACTAAGCATTCATTGCTTATATGATTTTCTTTCTCTTACTTTTTCAGATTATTTGAAACTTGATTGGTTTGTAAGCTAGTTGGAGATCTATCACACTATCCATCGGCTAAATCAGTAGATTTTGGTGTTTCTAAGTTTTGGTTATAATGGCATGTATAGGTGTTTTGGTTGATGTTTTAGCTATTATGTTTTGGCTTGTAAATTTGCATCTTGAATGATTGAAATGGTTGATATGTTGATATATGTATATGGCTTTATAATAGATGACTTTATAGTCATTATGATGCTTAGATGATGGAAGTTGAACATGGTCATTTTGGTATGAAAAACATAGTTGGTATTTATAGCTTATAATGCAAGTTAAATGGTAAATTTGGTAAATATAAGTGTGGACTTGATATGTATACAAAATGGTAACTAGGCATTTGGTTATGCATGATAGTTGTTGTGATTGAGGTGCCCTTTGGGCATATTGGTTGCATGAATATATGCTATATTGATTTAGCTTGGTTATGAATGTTTTATGTGCAACTTGAAGGCTTATTTATATGTGGAAAATTGATTGTAGGTATGTGCATGAATGGGTGAGAAAAATGGCTTGGAAATGACCTATTTTTTGTCCACACGGCCAGAGACACGGACGTGTATCTCAACCGTGGTAACACGGCCGTGTGTCCCCTATAGCTTACTAAGGGTTGCAAGTCAGGCAGTTACACGGCCTAACACACGGCCTGGGACACGGACGTGTGGCTTGGCCGTGTGACCTAAGCTAGAGAGTTACACGGGCACGAACACGGCCATGTGTCCCTACCTTGAATGTCTACACAACCTTAGACACGAGTGTGTCTCTCATCCGTGGAAGTCACACGGCTTGCCTACAAGGCCTTATGACCCCTGCAGTTTGAAAATTTTCATCTTTTTTCTAAAAAAATTCTATATGTTTCCAATTTAGTCCCGACTTATTTCTAATGTGTTCTTAAGGCCTCAAGGCTCATATAAAGGAGAATATTATGCTATTGATTGACTTTGCTATGATTGATGTTGCGATATTAAATATTTAAAATTTTTTATAGTTTTTAAATGTAAACTCCAGTAATGCTCTGTAACCTTATTCCGACGACGGATACGGGTTAGGGGTGTTAAATAATGACTCATTTGTAGGAATTGTGGTCCCTAAAACACTATATCCAACCTGAAACTTGATGTCTTTTCTTTTCAAATCGGTATATGATATCTGAGGATCTGAAGCAACTTTTAAATAGTCTAGTATCACATTCAATTTTTCTTCGGTTTCATGAATTAAATTTGTACCCAAAAGCCTTTTTATGCTCAGTTTGGTCCAGTATAACAGAGTTATACACTTTCGACCATACAAAACTTCATACGGGGCCATTTTAATACTCGATTAGTAACTGTTATTATAAGAAAATTCAACTAACAGCAGAAAAATTTCCCAGTTACCTTCGAATTCAAGGATGCAACATCGAAGCATATCTTCAAGTATGAATCACTCTCTTAGACTTGTCGTCTATCTGTGGATGAAACGTTGTACTAAAAGTCAGTTTAGTGCCCAAATCTTCGTGTAACTTACCCTATAATCTAGAGGTGAACCGTGGATCGCAATTAGAAATAATCAAAAAGGGCATCTCGTGATATCTAACAATCTGAGAAACATATAACTCTGCTAATCTCTCCAGTGAAATATCTATGCGAACAGGAATAAAAAATATGAATTTAGTTAAAAGGTCAACAATAACCCAATTTGCATCTTTCTTTCTCGACAATAGTGATAACCCTGATACGAAGTCCATGATAACTCATTCCCATTTCCATTCTAAAATCATAATAGGCTGTAGCAACCTTGAAAGTACCTGATGCTTGCCTTTAACCTACTGACATATCAAAACATTTTGAAACAAAATCTGAGATTTCACGTTTCATATCTAGCCACCAGTATATTTGTTTCAAATCAGTCTAAATTTTATTATTACCAGGGTGAATCAAGTAATCATTGCAGTGAGCTTCATGTAAAATTTCCCATTTAATTTCAGAATTCTTTGGAGCACACAATCTATTTCGAAAGTATAGGCTATCATCAACACCAATATGAAATTCTGTATCTTGCAATTCCCCAATTAGCGCTTGTTTAGCAAGTAATTCAAGATTAATTTTTTAAGCCTCGCGAGTCTGTTGTAAAAACATCGAGTTAGCTTTTAATTCAGCCAAAATTGATCCGTCATCAAGCAACGTCAAATGAGTATTCGTAGCTTTTAAAGCAACCAATGAATTTTGACTTAGAGCATCTGTAACAACATTAGCTTTTCCAGGATGGTAGTCAATAATCAATTCATAGTCTTTTAACAATTCCAACCATCTACGTTGTCACAAATTTAGTTCTTTCTAGGACATCAAATATTTTAAACTTTTATGACTAGTGAAAATATGAAATTTTTCTCCGGATAAGTAATGTCACCAAATCTTTAAGGTAAACACAATAGCTATGACTTTAAGATCATTTGTCGGATAATTTTTCTCGTGCGGTTTCAACTGTTGAGAAGCATAAACTAAAAATTTGCCCTCCTACATCAAAACACACACTAAATCATTAAGCAAAGCATTGCTATATACCACAAATTCTTTATCAGACTCTAGTTGAGTTAACACAGAAGCTTTCGTTAACATCGCTTTCAACTGATCAAGACTCTACTGACATTTATCAAGCAAGACAAACTTAACATCTTTTTGTAACAATTTCTTCAGTGCTAAAGCAATCATCGAGAAACCTTTAACAAAGCATCTTTAATACCCTACCAAACCCAGAAAACTTCTTACTTTAGTGACGTTCCTCGGAGGTTTCCAACTTAATACAACTGAAATTTTACTAGGATCAACTCGTATGCCATTTGCTGGCACTACGTGACCTAGAAATCTAACTTCTTGAAACCTGAACTCACATTTACTAAATTTTGCAAATAGTTCTTTCTCGCGCATTGTTTGCAACACAATGCTCAGATGCTGGGCATGGTTAGTCTCATCTCTCGAATAAATAAGTATGTCATCGCTAAAAAGAACAAGAAACTTATCTAAATACAACCTAAATATTATATTCATTAGATCCATAAATACAGCTAGAGCATTTGTTAAACCAAATGACATAACTAAAAATTCAAAGTGTTCGTACCTAGTTCTGAATGTTGTTTTCGACATATTTGAATCTTTAACTCAAAGCTGATAATATCCCGAATGAAGATCAATTTTTGAAAACATTGTTGCACCTTTTAGCTTGTCAAACAAATCACCAATGCGGGGTAACAGATATTTGTTCTGAATTGTGACTTTATTTAGCTATTGATAATCAATACATAAACGCATTGACCCATCTTTTTTCTTAACAAACAACACAGGCGCATCCCAAGGAGAAACGCTGGGTCAAACAAATCCTCTATCTGTCAATTCTTGCAACTGTGCTTTTAATTCTTTTAATTTGATAGGATCTATTCTATAAAGAGTGATCAATATCGAAGAAGTTCCCGATACTAACTCAATACAAAACTCAACCTCTCTAACTAGTGGTAACCCCGACAACTCTTCTGGAAATGCATCAGCAAATTCACAAATAGTCAAAACTAGCTCAACCTTTGAACCTAAAACTCGAGAGTCTAAAATATAGGCCTAAAATGCTTCACACCCTTTTTTCACAAGTTTCTGAGCTGATAAAGAAAAAATGATGTTGGTTATACCATCTGTTCTTCCTGTCTCAACACTGACTGAATCACCATTCTGACATTTCAATGTAATCTACTTTCGTCTACAGTTCATAATTGCATCATGCAAAGTCAACTAGTCTATGCCAAGAATAACATCAAATTCTTTAAATGGCAACAACATCAAATCAACTGAAAAATCACAATCCCAAACTTTCAGTAGACAATTCTTACAAACCTAGTCAACTAACATATACTGACCTAGTAGATTAGTTACTTTGACCATAAATTTAGTTAACTCTACTAGTATTTTCTTATCTAATGTAGTGCATATATAAGAGTGAGTTGACCCTCGGTCAATTAAAGCATATATAATAGCATCAAAGAGAGAAAATGTACTACTGATCACATCAGGTGCTAAAGCATCTTCACGAGCTCGTATCGCAAAGGCCCTAGCTGGTACCCATGCCTCAGATTAAACTGCAGTGTCTTTAGTTCCACTTCTACTGACTCTAGCATTTCCATTGTTCTTTGGCTGTCTACCTTTAAAAGGTGTAGTCCTTGATCACACATTCTAAGCTTTATCTCTATTAGATCTATCTAGGTAATCTCTAAGGAAATGATCTCACAAGACACATTTAAAACACTATCCTTCCTTCAACCGACACTCACCAAAATGTCCCATGTTGCAATGTCGACATTCTGGCTTTTTGACATTATGAACGCTGCCAACACTAACTACTGAGGTAGCCTAAGGTCTCAAGCTAGCTTGCTTTCCTTGACCTCTACCAAAAAATATAGATAGAGTTAACTTACGACTGTGAGATTTTTTTTATCTTCTTTGAAAGAGAGGAGAAAGATTTTCTCAGTTGTCGTTTACTCGTGTCTCGTACTTCAGAATCTGTTTTTTTTCCTTGATTTGCTAATGTCCTCCATTTTCTAAGCTCTGTCAACTACAACAACGAACTCTTTTAATTTAAGTGCCCCGATGAGCAACTGAATCTCTTCATTCAAGCCCTCTTAAAAGTGAGTACACATGGCGACTTCAATTGGAATTAATTCTCTGGCATACTTACTAAGTCGAACAAACTCTCTCTCATATTCAGCTACTGCTTGGCATCCCTGCTTCAACTCCAGAAACTATTTTCACTTTTTTTCAAGGTATCGTTGACTGACATATTTCTTTCTAAATTCAATTTTGAAAAATTCCCAACTCAATCGATTTATCGGTACCACAACTAACAAAGTATTCCACCACTGGTATGCTTCATCTTTTCTCAACGAGACTGCGCACTTCAAACAATCAGTGGGAGAACATGTCAACTCATCA
This sequence comes from Gossypium arboreum, assembly GCF_025698485.1. Taxonomy (NCBI): domain Eukaryota; kingdom Viridiplantae; phylum Streptophyta; class Magnoliopsida; order Malvales; family Malvaceae; genus Gossypium; species Gossypium arboreum. The sequence goes on along the minus strand of NC_069071.1, from coordinate 92,868,725 downwards.
AATACCCTTATAGTATTTTCTAACCATAATTCAGCCTTTGTGGATCATCGACTTTACTATGAAATTCTTCGGCCTCATATTTGTGAATTTTATCAGTAGTGGCCTGTTTACTTATACATGTTCCAAACCTTGAGGAATAGGGGTATCGATTGGGGTACAAAAAGGGCAGAGGTTGTTAAGCCATCAAATTAGTTCTCATGAAATCGATGAACCAAGCTAACATCATATGGAAGAAGTCTTCCCGTGTCTCACTTCCTTGGCCTTTAGAAACAGGCTCACTTGAACAACCCCATGCATTGAGGCTTCAACAATTCTCTCAACTTCATCAAAATTAGCTCGGTTGGATTTAGAAGTCATCTTTTATCTATATGAAAAACATAATCAATTCGAGTCAAGAGGCATCACACTATCACAGGTTATAAAATGGCATGTATTTCTAAACTTTATACTTGCTACCTTCGGTCTGAGAAATGACTAAACTGTAACTTTAACAAGGTTCAAAATCTAACAGACTTTGCATGTAAAAAGGAATTTTGCATGCACGGTTTCCATACATTGTAACACCCTCTACCCGTGTCCAAGGCTGAGACAGGAGACAAGGCGTTATCGGACTTAAACGTAAACAATCAAGCAATTTGAGCTATAAAATTTCATTCAAATTTAAAACTTTTCAATCAAAGTCCCTTATTTGGGCCTACGAGGCCTTAAATGTTCTATGAAAGTAATTAGGGACTAAACCGGGAACTTTGGAAAGTTCGGGAAAATTTATGAAATTTTTTTCTACGAAACGGAGCCACACGCCCGTGTGTCTTCAACGCACCCATATCCTCAGGCCGTGTAACTCTCTGACTATGACGTCATCACGCAAAATGAACCACACGGCTAAGCCACACGCCCGTGTCCTAGGTCGTGCCCTCCACACGGCTGAGACACATAGCCGTGTCTCTGCTTGTGTAACTAACACTTAGGCTATTTTCCAAGCCTTTGTATTACCCTTAATTTCCACAATTCATTACATATATTAAGGACACATATCATGGCATCATTTTAATGAATTAACCTCCTTCATTAAGATATATTCTTAACGTTAACATGTCATTATTCATGATTTCACATACTCGTGCAATATTAAGTCTAGATATAAACATCCATGACCATTAATCTTACTATTGCACCACCTTTACTAATAGTCTAGAATTATTCACTTATCATTTGTGTCATTAGACCTTGAGCATTCAAGTTCAATCAACATCATCATCTTTTTTTCTATATCATGCATTTTCTCATAGCAATGACCGGTTCGATTAGTCATGAAGCATTCATTATACACACATGTTATACACCAATAGGCATTTTCAACAAGCATATCCACATCACAAACATTAGGACTTAACATGGATAAATAGGCTTACAAGCCATAATCATTATAAGCCACATGTCATGGATATATACAATGAATCATTATAAGCCAATACATTTGGCTACACTAACAACATCTATCACAAAACTAAGTCCCGATACATGCCACTCACTTGGAATCGCTAGCATGTATATATTAATATTCCAAAGATGATGTTTCGATAGTGTGATGCTGCCTCCGACAATCTCCAACCCCGAGTCAACCTGAAAACACTAAGGAAATGGAAATGAGGGAGTAAGCTTTACGCTTACTAAGCTGGCATGAAAAATAATAAGCAATGTATTAACACGCCATTTTCAAATTCTTTCTATTTATTCAAAGTCCAGTCAAGTTGTTTTCTCGAGTCACAGTGATTAAATTATTTATATCTGGAGCTACGGATCTCCAAATTAAGATCTGATAATTTTCCCTAAAACTAGACTCACATATCTTATTACCATAAAATTTTAAAAATTTTTGGTCTAGCCAATAAGTACAGTTTATTCTTCAAAGTTACCCCTATTCCGCTGTTTGACAAATTCAACCATTCATTACTAAAAATTAATTATCTCACAGTACGAAATTCGGATAATGTTCCTGTCTATTTCTCTTGAAAATAGACTAATTAAAGATTTAATCATATGAATTCTAACCCATACTTATTTTTTAAAATTTCTAGTGATTTTCCAAAGTTGAGACAGGGGAGCCCGAGATCACTCTGACCCTATTTCATAAAAATTAAAATACCTCATCATATGAGATTCCTTTGCTTACACTGTTTCCTCTATCTGAAATTAGACTCGATAAGCTTTAAGTTCATATTTTACTCATCCTCTAACTCAATTTCCACTATTTTTGGTGGATTTTCAAAGTCAGACCGTTGCTATTGTACTAATCTATCTTAGTGCAACATAATGATAACCATCACAAATTTGTCATAGAAATTATTCTCATAAATATCACTCATTCATTTGCACTTTTATTACAAGTCCATTTCATTTTACATGGCAACCACATGGTCATGGGTTTTGAGTACGTACCTGTGCTATCTCTTAGCACAACCACTCATTCAAACATGACAATCATATACATCATACTAGTATCATCTAAGCACAGATAAGTTTATCATTTCAAGTATTTCCATTCCATTTCTCATATTAATTCTCATTGAATTCCTCAGAATCTCGATGGATATCACATTTATCATCAAGTCATGCAAGTGATCATTTCAATGCAAGTGATCATTTCAAGTACAAACTCCCACGAACCTCACTCATTACGCCAAGATTACCAGTCCAATCTAAATCCCCCGTTCCTAACTCACTGAGCGTTGTCGGGATTACCAGTCCAAACTAAATCCCTTACAATGACATACACTCTCATAAGCTCGGATCTGAATCACCAGTCCAGGCTAAATTCAGTCCTTAATTGGATTTCCTGTCCGAGCTAAATCCTTAATGCACCCACATTCTTCTGGAGGCTCGATCACTTAAGGAACACTCGTCCGGGCTAGATCCTTCCTATATTGAGATCAACGAATTACCCATCCGGCTAAATTCTTTTCTGCAATACATGCAGGATCTCATGTCATGTAAACAATGATTTATCCATCGGATATCCCTTTTTATTCAACCGAGGATTTTCTATTTTCATCAAGTATATCAATATGCATAGATGATCATGCAATGTACATTCAATTCAACATATTTTCATGTTTATTTGGGCATTAGTCCATACAATAAAAATAACATATCACCTAGTTTTCATACAAACTTATTCATTTCGTTTAAAATGTCAATTTCCATCAAATGTCCATTAACGTCAAATTCAATACATGTGACAGCCCAAAATTGACCCTAGTCGGGATGTGGTTTCGGGACCACAAAATCAAGGCATAAAAATAATTTAAAATTTATTTTGATGCCTATGATATGTGTTAATTTGTGTGTGGCATTTTTGATGATTCGATTTAGTGTTATAAAGGTGAATTTCACTAGAAAGGACCTAATAGTAAACTTTGAAAGTATGATGGGGAAATGTGTGATGACTAGTTAATCATGCATGCAAAAATAAGGATTTGCATGTCAAATTTCCCAAAAGGAAGCTTAGTGGCCGCCATGACAAGGGTTATGGGCAAAGAAAACATGTTGAAACATGTTTTGTTAATGGATGATGAGGGAAATGATTTAATAATTAAGTTGTGGGAAGAGAAGAAAAAAAATGTGTGTGAGTGTGGCATTTCCCCCCATTGCCGTGTATGTGAAAGAAAAACAAGAAAAAATTTGTTCATCCTTGTTCTTTCCTTCTTGGCCGAAAATACTAAGGAAGAAGATAGGATTTTTGCTCCATTTTGGTTTAGAAGAGATCTAGAAGGAGATTTGGCTATACTTGCATCAAGATTAAGGTATGTATGAAGTTGTGTCATGAGATTCATGCATGTTTTAGTTGCTAACTTGATGTTCATGTTAGCCATGGTTCAAATCCTTGTTATGCCATGGAAATGGTATTAGGCCAAGGTTGATATTGTGTTAAAGCCATTGCATGCTAAATGTGAAGCTTGATAATGATGCATGCAATGATGGATTGACTACTCTTGAAATTTCTTTGTAGCAATCTCGAGTAAGACATTGAGTTCTTTGTTTAACCATGACCGAAGTTGAAAGGGGTATGAATGTGATGTATTCGCCATGATGCATTCATGAGCATGATTTATGCTTGTTACTTGATTGGTAAAATTTATGTTTTAGATGGTTATGAACACCTTGAGGTTCGACCATGCACCTATATGTGTATGTATGTTTGCACATGATGATTTGGTTATGAAGTAAATGATAAATATGTTTGTTTAAAGAAGAAATTGTTGAAGAATGTTTGTGAAATTGCAAGTACATTCGCCTAGTACACATGTGATGTGAAAATCTTGGAATTTATTGTTGATTTGGTGCAAGTATGGCTAAGTATAATCGGCATATGAGTGCTTGATGCTATATTATAAGTATTGAGCTACAATATGTAAAGCATTAGCTAGTAAAATGTGTGCCATTCATGTGTGGTGTTAAACATGTAATTGGCCTCAACATCAACATGCATAATCGGCCATGAATGAGTGCCTAAGAGGTTGTGTTGTTCGCCATGAGTAAGCATGTTGAAGGCTTTGTGTGTTAAGTCGATTCATGAATTCGTACTTATGTGACTTTAATGTCTAGTGAATATATGTGGGCTAAGTGCCTTGAGTTCTTCTTTTCGATACTCAAATGATTGAATCAAATTATTTGTTAAATTAAGCTCAAGAGCAAAGGGGACCAAATCCGATAAAGGGAAGGAAAAAGTAGTCGAATAGCCATCGGAATCGTTCGACAACATCCGAGGTAAGTTTTCGAGTATCGGAACTTAGATTTTGATTCGATTGGATGAAGTAATAAGCAATCGAAATTGTGCCCTTGTATGTGGCCATTGAGCCCAAATGATATTTCTTATTAAGTGAATTGTGCATAAAAGTTTTGTTATGATATTGAAACAAAGATGTGTATGAATGTGCGAATTGTGAAATCCGGGCTAAGCCCAAAGGCAAATGTGCGAGATATGATATCCGGGCTAAGCCCGAAGGCATATGTGCGAGATATGATATCCAGGCTAAGTCCTGAAGGCATTTGTGCGGGTTATCATAACCGGGCTATGTCCCGAAGGCGTTTGAACGAGTAGCTATATCCGGTTAAACTCCGAAGGTATGTGATTTGAAAATTATAAGCTTGCTGTAAAAAATTTCAGTTAATGCACTTGTGAAATTCCCAACAACAAGGTATGTTTTGTGTGTGCTTTGCACACTATGAGTAAATGCGTCGAATATTCGCTCTAATGATAAATGAGTCATCGGCATTAACTAGGCCGTTATTTGTGTATGAATATAAGAGTTGGGATTGTGAAGTAAGCATGTCTTTGAGAAATTGTGCATATGAATTATTGTTTAGCTACTTGAATGCTATGCTTTGGTTGTGTGTATATTATGGCTCAAACTTACTAAGCATAAATTGCTTACTCGGTTTCTTTGTTTCTCTGCTTATAGATTTTTGCGTTAGCGATCGGATTCGGGATCATAGAAGTTGAAGTCAACCACACTATCAAAGCCCTTTTTGGTACTCCTTTAGTTGAGTTTTGGATATGGCATGTATAGGACTACCCTCGGTTGTTTTTAAGTACTTGTGATGTATATGTGTACGGCCATGCGAAAATGGTTCGTAATAGTGGAGTATGGAATTAGACCATTTGTGGTTTGTAATTATATTTGGTTTCATGATGTGATTATGGTTTGGAATGAGAGAGTTGGTCACATGATCAGCCATTGGAATGGCTAAATATGATCATATGTGGACCTAAGTATGACTAGACTATAGTTGGTTCATGGGAACTACAATATAGGTAAAGCCTACCTTAAAAACAGATGCTGCCAGCTGCAGTGACGTGGATGTGGAAAATCACCAAAATTTGTAGGAACGGTTTTAAATAGTGAATAAATTATGTGATCGAACCTTGACGAGTCTATTTTCATATGAAAGTAACGAAATGATCATATGAACAGTATACCGAGAGATATTAAAGTTCTCGTGAGACAGGGCCAGAACGGTTTCTGGGTCCCCTGTCGCGACTTTGAAAATTTACCATAAATTATCCAGAATTAATTAGAAGTCATGCCTTATATGTTCAGATTCCTTTTTGAGTCTAGTTTCATTAGAAACAAACGGCATCAGTAATGAAATCCTGTACAGAGAGATATTCAAGTTGTAATGCGCGAAGGTCAGTGTAGTCGACCCCTGTAACATGGGTGACTTTAACTAATAAACTGTACCAATTGGCCTGACCAAAAATTCTAGAAATAAATCCATGGATGGATATATGAGTCTAAATTCAGGGAAAATTTACGGAATCAGTTTCCGAGTTGTGAAACTCGAGATATGCTTTTTAAGGCGACAGCGATGCAGTTTTCCAGCTTGCCTGGGAATGTCAAATTGGTCAGTGCCATAAGTGGTTTTGGCTTGTTAACCTCGTGTCCCATAACCGCAACGGTCTCGGGTTCGGGGTGTTACAATTTTATTGGTATCAGAGCTACGGTTTAGTCGATCCTAGGACTACTGTGATATGTTTGGGGTCTAGCTATACATGCCATTAAGTGATAAATTGATAGTGTGGTGATTTCTGACAACCTGAATTTGTGTTTGTTTATAGCAATGGATCCCGATCCCAACCGAGCAATAGCTGATGATGTAGAGAGTGCGGCGCCTGCTCCCGCGCAAGGGACAGCGCCGGCGGACTCTCAACTTATGGCTAGCAATCCGAATGATGAGGCTAGGCAAGCCTTTTATAGTGTGATGAATGATTGGTTCAACCAATACATTCAAACTAACACGCTATTCCACAACCTCCATTCCGACTAATGCAACCCCAAGACCTACAATACCTCCCAGAATCGACCAAGTAAGGTCAAGTAAGCCCCAATCGATGTAATTTGAAAACATGGGGCTACTGAATTTAAAGCTACGGATAGCGACGATGCCGAGCAAGCTGAATTTTGGTTGGACAACACTATCCGGTGCTCGATGAGTTATCATGTACACCGATGAATGCTTAAAGTGTACTATCTCCTTGCTACGCGATTCCGCCTACTATTGGTGGAGTACTCGACTTCGTGGTGTCTAGAGAGCAAGTAACTTAGGAGTTCTTCCAAACTGAATTCAAAGAAGTATATCATCGAGATTTATGGACCAAAAACGAAAGGAATTCCTTGATCTTAAGCAAGGTTCCATGTCGATTACCGACACGAACGAAAATTTGCGAGGCTTAGCGATGACGCTGCTGAAAGTGCATTTCTTCGAAGTCGTGATGTGTAAACGCTCAAGATGGATGAACGATGATATAAAGCTGTATGTTGGCATTTTGAAATCCGAGAGTTTGTGGCTCTTGTCGGCGGCGTGCAAAGCCGAGGAGCTCGAGATGGAGAAAAGAAAAGTGAAGTGGGAGCAAGGAGTTTCAGAAGAGGTCTTGGGAAGCCCTTCCCACGATCATCAAAGAAATTTAGAGATGGCTTAGGCGGTCTAGAGACATTTCGGCCTTTTCTAGACGAGACCGCGATCGACCCCCTATGGGCACGCTGAGTCACTTCGATCGCCAGTGTTGGCAATGATCGTCGAGACAGAACGGAGTGCCAATATTGTGGCAAGTGGCATTCTAGGAGTTGTAGATTCCGTGACCGCTCCTGTTACAAGTGCGGATCAGTCGATCATTTCATTAAGGATTGCCCGAGTTTATCTAAACAAAACGTAAATCAAAGTGGGAACCCGGGTGCTACCACAACTCGAGGTAGGCCACCTAGAAATATGGGCAATGCTAGTGGCGGTCAGAGAGGATCTAGAGATGCTACCATCAGATTCGAGGCTCGTGCTCTTACTAAGACTTATGCCATACGCGCACGTGAGGATGCTTCCTCGCCAGATGTTATTACCGGTACTCTTACTCTCCTTTACACTAATGTGATTGCTTTGATTGACCCTGGTCCTACTCATTCTTATATATACGAAACCTTAGCATCTAGTAAGACTTTGCCCATTGAGTCTACTGAGTTTGTAATTCGGGAGTTAAACCCCTTGGGTCATTACGTGCTTGTCAACACAGTGTGTAAGAAAAGTCCCCTAGTATTTCGAGGTTCTTGTTTTCCATGGACTTGATGCTTTTGCCATTCGACGAATTCGACGTTATTCTTGGTTTGGATTGGTTGACCATGCACAATGTGGTTGTAAATTGCAAAAGCAAGACTATTGATCTGAGGTGCACGAATAACGAGATAATTCGGGTTGAGTCTACGGACTTAAAGGGATTGCCACCGTAATATCGCAATGTTGGCTCGTAAATACGTAAGAAAGGGTGTGAAGCATACCTTGCGTATGTTCTAGATGACAAGGAGTTAGAAAAGAAACCCGAATCGTGTCGTTGGTTTGTGAATACCGGATGTTTTCCTCAAGAATTGCGGGTTTACCACCTGTTCGGGAAATAGAGTTTGGCATTGAATTGGTACTGGTACCACTCCAATTTCGATAGCTCAGATCGTATGGCACCAACGGAATTAAAGGAGTTGAAAGCTCGGTTGCAAGAATTGGTGAATAGAGGTTTTGCTCGCCCGAGTTTTTCACCTTGGGGTGCACCGGTGTTGTTTGTGAAAAGAAGGGTGGAACCATAAGGTCGCAGATCGACTATCGTCGACTTAATAAAGCGACGATAAAGAACAAATATCCGTTATCACGAAGCGATGATTTGTTCGATCAATCAAGGGAGCCTCGGTGTTCTCAAAATGGATTTGATGAATCGGATCTTGGACCATATTTGGATCGGTTCAGTAGTCGTGTTCATTGATGACATCTTGGTCTATTCAAGAAATGAGGCCGAACATCTTTGAACACACGAGGTTAGTGTTGCGAATCTTATGGGATAAGCAATTATATGCTAAGTTCAGCAAGTGTGAGTTCTGGTTAAGAGAGGTTAGCTTCTTGGGACATGTGGTATCTGCATTGGGTATTCGAGTCGACCCGAACAAAATTTCAGCCATACTTAATAGGAAGCCTCCGAGAAATATTAATGAGGTTCGAGCTTTTTGGGGCTTGCGGTTATTACCGACGATTTGTAAAAGGTTTCTCAATGATAGCCACGCCAATGACGGTTACTCCAAAAGGATGTTAAGTTCGAATGGACGGAGAAATGTCGAAAAGTTTCGATCAACTCGAAAACTTATTTGGTGAAGCCCCAATTCTAGTGCAACCCGAATCTGGCAAAGAGTTTGTCATCTATAGTGACGCCTCCCTACTTGGGTTAGGTTGCGTATTGATGCAAGAAGATCGAGTTATGGCCTATGCGTCGAGGTAATTAAAGCCACATGAGAAAAATTATCCGACCCATGGTCTCGAATTGGCTGCCATCGTATTCGCCTTAAAGATATGGCGACATTACTTATTTGGTGAGAAGTGCCATGTGTATTCGGATCATAAAAGTCTCAAATATTTGATGACTCAAAGAGACTTAAATCTGCGATAAAGACGTTGGCTCGAGCTGTTAAAGGATTATGAGCTGGTCTTTGACTATCACCCGGGAAAGGCGAATGTGGTTGCGGATGCCTTGAGTCGTAAATCATTATTAGCTTTACGAGCGATGAACGTGCACTTTTCCGTTCGATCCGACAATGTGTTAGTAGCTAAATGAAAAGCCAAACCATTATTGATACATCAAATTCGTGAAGCTCAGAAAGTCGACAATGAGTTGGCTGCAAAATGGGCTGAGTGTGTTCCGAACAAGGACTCGGAATTTCAAATCGATGATGACGATTATTTGAGGTTCAGAAGTCGTCTGTGTGTTTCAAAGAATTCAGAACTTATTTCGATAATTCTGAACAAAGCCCATTGTAGCCGAATGGCAATCCACCCGGGGAGTACGAAAATGTACAATGATTTGAAACGTCAGTTTTGGTGGCATGGTATGAAACGAGACATCTCCGACGTCGTTTCGAGGTGTTTAATATGTCAACAAGTGAAAGCGGAACATCAAGTACCTTCAGGATTACTTCAGCCGATCACGATACCCGAGTGGAAATGGGATCGAGTCACAATGGACTTTGTATCCGAACTGCCATTGTCAGCCAATAAGAAAGATGCGATTTGGGTCGTTGTAGATAGATTGACTAAGTCGGCTCACTTTGTCCCCGTACGTACGGACTTTTCAATGGACAAACTAGCCGAACTATACGTTTCTCAGATTGTGAGATTACACGGGGTGCCTATTTCCATCGTGTCGGATAGAGATCCGAGATTTACCTCGCGATTTTGGAAAAGGTTGCAAGAAGCTTTGGGTACCAAGTTGCATTTCAGACCGCCTTTCACCCCCAAACCGATGGTCAATCCGGCGGATAATTGAGATACTTGAGGATATGTTAAGATGTTGCATCCTCGAGTTCGGTGGTTCATGGGAACGGTATTTGCCTTTGATTGAATTCGCCACAACAATAGTTTTCAATCAAGTATTAAGATGGCACCTTACGAGGCCTTGTACGGGCGTAAATGCCGTACACCATTGTGTTGGACGGAGCTCGGTGAAAGCAAAATTTTTGGGGTGGACTTGATTAAAGATCTGAACGAAAGTGATAGTGATCCGTGAAAATCAAGATAGCCTCCGATCGTCGAGAAGTCGACGCGGATCTGAAGCGTAAAGACATCGAGCATCGTGGGAGATAAAGTGTTTCTCAAGGTTTCGCCTTGGAAAAAGATACTCGATTCGGTAGTAAGGGCAAGTTGAGCCCGAGGTTCATTGGGCCATATGAGATATCCGAGCGAGTCGGTCCAGATTGCATATCGTTTGATTTTGCCCCGAACTTGAAAAGATTCACGATGTCTTTCATGTTTTGATGCTTCGACGCTATAGATCTGATCCGTCGCACGTAATTAGTCCATCAGAGGTTGAAATTCAATCCGATGTGAGTTATGAAGAAGAACCGATTCGTATCCTAGCTCGTGAAGTGAAGGAGTTGCGAAACAAAAGGGTTTCGTTAGTAAAAGTGTTATGGCTCAAACACGGGATGGAAGAAGCTACTTGGGAACCCAAGAGCCCTATGAAAGAGCGTTACCCAAACCTATTTATCGGTAAGATTTTCGGGGACGAAAATTTCTTAAGTGGGGGAGAGTTGTGACAGCCCAAAATTGACCCTAGTCGGGATGTGGTTTCGGGACCACAAAATCGAGGCATAAAAATAATTTAAAATTTATTTTGATGCCTATGATATGTGTTAATTTGTGTGTGGCATTTTTGATGATTCGATTTAGTGTTATAAAGGTGAATTTCACTAGAAAGGACCTAGTAGTAAACTTTGAAAGTATGATGGGGAAATGTGTGATGACTAGTTAATCATGCATGCAAAAATAAGGGATTTGCATGTCAAATTTCCCCAAAAGGAAGCTTAGTGGCCGGCCATGACAAGGGTTATGGGCAAAGAAAACATGTTGAAACATGTTTTGTTAATGGATGATAAGGGAAATGATTTAATAATTAAGTTGTGGGAAGAGAAGAGAAAAAAAAATGTGTGTGAGTGTGGCATTTCCCCCATTGCCGTGTATGTGAAAGAAAAACAAGAAAAAAATTTGTTCATCCTTGTTCTTTCCTTCTTGGCCGAAAATACTAAGGAAGAAGATAGGATTTTTGCTCCATTTTTGGTTTAGAAGAGATCTAGAAGGAGATTTGGCTATACTTGCATCAAGATTAAGGTATGTATGAAGTTGTGTCATGAGATTCATGCATGTTTTAGTTGCTAACTTGATGTTCATGTTAGCCATGGTTCAAATCCTTGTTATGCCATGGAAATGGTATTAGGCCAAGGTTGATATTGTGTTAAAGCCATTGCATGCTAAATGTGAAGCTTGATAATGATGCATGCAATGATGGATTGACTACTCTTGAAATTTCTTTGTAGCAATCTTGAGTAAGACATTGAGTTCTTTGTTTAACCATGACCGAAGTTGAAAGAGGTATGAATGTGATGTATTCGGCCATGATGCATTCATGAGCATGATTTATTCTTGTTACTTGATTGGTAAAAATTTATGTTTTAGATGGTTATGAACACCTTGAGGTTCGACCATGCACCTATATGTGTATGTATGTTTGCACATGATGATTTAGTTATGAAGTAAATGATAAATATGTTTGTTTAAAGAAGAAATTGTTGAAGAATGTTTGTGAAATTGCAAGTACATTCGGCCTAGTACACATGTGATGTGAAAATCTTGGAATTTATTGTTGATTTGGTGCAAGTATGGCTAAGTATAATCGGCATATGAGTGCTTGATGCTATATTATAAGTATTGAGCTACAATATGTAAAGCATTAGCTAGTAAAATGTGTGCCATTCATGTGTGGTGTTAAACATGTAATTGGCCTCAACATCAACATGCATAATCGGCCATGAATGAGTGCCTAAGAGGTTGTGTTGTTCGCCATGAGTAAGCATGTTGAAGGCTTTGTGTGTTAAGTCGATTCATGAATTCGTACTTATGTGACTTTAATGTCTAGTGAATATATGTGGGCTAAGTGCCTTGAGTTCTTCTTTTCGATACTCAAATGATTGAATCAAATTATTTGTTAAATTAAGCTCAAGAGCAAAGGGGGACCAAATCCGATAAAGGGAAGGAAAAAGTAGTCGAATAGCCATCGGAATCGTTCGACAACATCCGAGGTAAGTTTTCGAGTATCGGAACTTAGATTTTGATTCGATTGGATGAAGTAATAAGCAATCGAAATTGTGCCCTTGTATGTGGCCATTGAGCCCAAATGATATTTCTTATTAAGTGAATTGTGCATAAAAGTTTTGTTATGATATTGAAACAAAGATGTGTATGAATGTGCGAATTGTGATATCCGGGCTAAGCCCGAAGGCAAATGTGCGAATTGTGATATCCGGGCTAAGCCCGAAGGCAAATGTGCGAGATATGATATCCAGGCTAATCCCGAAGGCGATTGTACGAGTTGTGATATCCGGGTTAAGTCCCGAAGGCATTTGTGCGGGTTATCATAACCGGGCTATGTCCTGAAGGCGTTTGAACGAGTAGCTATATCCGGTTAAACTCCGAAGGTATGTGATTTGAAAATTATAAGCTTGCTGTAAAAATTTTCAGTTAATGCACTTGTGAAATTCCCAACAACAAGGTATGTTTTGTGTGTGCTTGATTGCACACTATGAGTAAATGCTTGTCTGAATATTCGCTCTAATGATAAATGAGCTATCGGCATTAACTAGGCCATTATTTGTGTATGAATATAAGAGTTGGGATTGTGAAGTAAGCATGTCTTTGAGAAATTGTGCATATGAATTATTGTTTAGCTACTTGAATGCTATGCTTTGGTTGTGTGTATATTATGGCTCAAAACTTACTAAGCATAAATTGCTTACTCCGTTTCTTTGTTTCTCTGCTTATAGATTTTGCTCGTTAGCGATCGGATTCGGGATCATAGAAGTTGAAGTCAACCACACTATCAAAGCCCTTTTTGGTACTCCTTTAGTTGAGTTTTGGATATGGCATGTATAGGACTACCCTCGGTTGTTTTTAAGTACTTGTGATGTATATGTGTACGGCCATGCGAAAATGGTTCGTAATAGTGGAGTATGGAATTAGACCATTTGTGGTTTGTAATTATATTTGGTTTCATGATGTGATTATGGTTTGGAATGAGAGAGTTGGTCACATGATCAGCCATTGGAATGGCTAAATATGATCATATGTGGACCTAAGTATGACTAGACTATAGTTGGTTCATGGGAACTACAATATAGGTAAAGCCTACCTTAAAAACAGATGCTGCCAGCTGCAGTGACGTGGATGTGGAAAATCACCAAAATTTGTAGGAGCGGTGTTAAATAGTGAATAAATTATGTGATCGAACCTTGATGAGTCTATTTTCATATGAAAGTAATGAAACGATCATATGAACAGTATACCGAGAGATATTAAAGTTCTCGTGAGACAGGGCCAGAACGGTTTCTGGGTCCCCTGTCGCGACTTTTAAAATTTACCATAAATTATCCAGAATGAATTAGAAGTCATATCTTATATGTGCAGATTCCGTTTTGAGTCTAGTTTCATTAGAAACAAACGACATCAGTATTGAAACCCTGTACAGGGAGATATTCAAGTTGTAACGCGCGAAGGTCAGTGTAGTCGACCCCTGTAACATGGGTGACTTTAACTAATAAAATGTACCAATTGGCCCGACCAAAAATTCTAGAAATAAATCCATGGATGGATATATGAGTCTAAATTCAGGGAAAATTTACGGAATCAGTTTCCGAGTCGTGAAACTCGAGATATGCTTTTTAAGGCGACAGCGATGCAGTTTTCCAGCTTGCCTGGGAATGTCAAATTGGTCGGTGCCATAAGTGGTTTTGGCTTGTTAACCCCTCGTGTCCGACACCGGCAACGGTCTCGGGTTCGGGGTGTTACAATACAATCATAGCAAGATATATTACATGTATAACAATAATAACATGAATAATATGCTTATTAAACCACGCGAACTTACCTTGAATACGGAAACGACAAAATTACCATTTTATTCCAAAACTTGTATTTTCTCGATTTAAGCCCGAATCTCGATTTCCTTGATCTACCATTTCAAATATAGCCTATTTAGGACTCAAATTATTCAAATTGACCAAAAATTATATTTTGAAAAATTACATTTTTACCCCTAAACTTTGTCGAAATTACACTTTTACCTCTATGCTCGTAAAGTAATTTTTATTCAATTTTCCCACTCTATAGGTCTAGCAGAACCAGTTTCATAACTATAGCAAACTAAAATTCTCATCATAACACCCTTTTATACCATTTTTTCAACTTTTACAAAACGGTCCTTTCGGTCGTTTTCATCGAAAATCACTTAGTAAAAGTCGTTTATTTAACACCCAACACTCATTTTCTACCATTAGACATCAAAATACAAGCATGTCACTCATGGGTAAATTTTAAGACATAAACTCTAGCCCAAAATAATGGTAGAAATGAGTAGATCATGTTACCGGGACTTTAAAAATGTAAAGAATATTAAAAACGGGCTCAAGATCATTTACGAATGAGCTTGGAAGCTTGAACCAAACCCTAGCCATGGTGTCCATGCTAGTTTCGGGTGAATGGAGAAGATGATAGCCAAATTTGGCTTATTTTCCCTTTTTAATTCTTTTAATTATTAGTTTACCAAAATGCGCCTAACTTAAAAATATTTTATTACATCCATTCCATGTCTATTTTTGTCCAACAATTAACCAATGGTCTAATTACCATTAAAGGACCTCCAATTTAAAAACTCATAACAATGGGACACTTCTAAAATGTGGGACTCAACTTTTTCATTTTTTACAATTTAGTCCTTTTGACCAAATTGAGTGCCCAAATGTCAAAATTTTCGAACGAAATTCTCACAAAATCATTCCGTGAAATCATAGACCATAAAAATATAATAAAAATAAATTTTATTATGTCGGATCTGTGGTCCCGAAACCACTGTTCTAACTAGGCCCTAATTGGGGATGTTACATACATCGATAGGGTTCGCATAACTATATGGGTTCACTAGATTAGGGGTAAGCATGTAATTTTCATGGTCATAAAGAACGGAGCTTAAAAGTAAATTTGACTCACATACCAAGGCAATACAAATATGCATGAAGAGACATCAACTTTATTCGTAATAAAGACAATAAGTATTTTAGGTCATAGTTTGCAAAACAAAATAGCTAAAACTTCAAAGGAACTATTTGGATAACAGAATCAAAATATAACATGTCTAAACCCTCATAAAAATAAACCCTATCACCTATGTTCCTAAGTTTGCCAATATCTAATTAGGAGTGATCCTCATCAAGTCGTCTACCTCGCCACTGTTGTCCACGACCTACTCACCTAGAACTAAGAGAGGACTGAGTGAGTTCATTTCAAACTTGGTTAATAACTAGAAATCCACATGGTATGCTTTAAAACAAAGCTTAAAATAGAAAGAAAACTTAGCCTTAAAATCATTTTGTAACACCCTATACCCGATCTGGTTGTCGACCCGAGCTATAAGGTATTACAATTATAAAACTTTAACATTTTTCAAAAATTATTTAAAAATAATCAAAATAATTCTTATATAATCATTTCCATGCTATTCAATCAATTCAGAACCTAATTGAGCTTATGAAATATTTAAACAAATCGGGATCAATTTTAGATTAAATTGTAACTTCTACAAAATTTTGAGTAAAAAGTGTAAATAGGGGTCACAAGGCCGTGTGGCCAGGCCATGTGAAGTAAACCAACCCGTGTGGCCCCAAGCATGGTCGTGTGGTTACTCCGCATGTCAATGTTCTCAGACCATGTACAATTCTAATATAGGGCCACACAGCGATGTCGTAAGGCCGTATAACAACCTGTAGCTGTGTGGGAAAAACCTACACCAAAATTAAATAGGCCACATGGCCGTGTGGAGTGACCACGTGTGGCATACGCCCGTGTCACGCCTCGTATCCTAGGTCATGTGCACCTAAAATAACTTCTAAAACAAGCCAAATCATCAACCATTTCTTATGTACCAAGCCAAACCATTTCCAACCATTTCCACACATTTAAAACACATTCAAACATGCCTAAAACATACCAAAAAATTCAACCTAAGTGCCTAGTGAATATGTCCTTATTAGCACCACAATTCAAACACTAATCTAATTTCATATTCAAAGCTCACAAGTTCTTACCATATAAACATGTTAAACATACCAATACATCCATTCCATTCACATACATATTACAATACCTCAAATCACTTTCATGAAAAATAAATCAAATGACCAAAAGCACTTATGTAGATATACAAGAGCCAAAATACCAAATATATACACAACCAGAAATCTTTCTTAACTAAAGCCATAAACAACATCATCATAAGTAAAAGAACTTAAAGGCTCTTAGTACAGTCCATTTATAACCAATTTTAAAATGATCAAAACTTCTACTGATTTGAAAAACGAATAGTGTGTGTGCTCCAAGTTGAACTTCTAACCAACTTTAACTTTCGATGATCTACAAAGAATGAAATTCAATAGACGTAAGCAATCAATACTGAGTAAGCTCGTATAACTTAAACTTAAACTTACCAAATAAGTATTTTTTCAAACCATTCATGCATAGATTCATTAATTAGCTCATAAGCACATTTCTTTCCTATACACCACAAATCTCATAAGGTTAGTGAGTTCAACAATGAAACATATAATCCCAACATATCATAGAACAGTTATAAACATATTAAGTACACATTTCATTCATCACATATCCAATAAGCATAACTCTTTCATTTCAAATGTTTATACCAACACTTTCCATTTCACATGTCAAAATCATATAACATTTCATATATATACATTCGTTTAAGCCTTAATCACCTACTAAACCAAATGAAATAACATTGGATACTCGGGAAACAATGCTTACACAAGTTGCGACTGTAACTGTATATGCTCACACGAGTTGTGAAATGGCATTGCTCACATGAACTGTAGGTTGGGATGATAGGCTACATGATATTGCTCACACGAGCTATTAAGAATCCATAACAAATGCAGGACCTAAGCCATCGGTAGGACATCCAAGACCTAATCCCCTAATGACATGTCATTTGTATCCTAAGCACTCACAAGGTTCAAACAGGCCATTTCTTATCCAAATATTATAATTATTTACACATTAATTCCTTACCATTACTTAACCATGTAATTTCTCATTTTCAATCATAACCTTGAATTTAGCTAACATTATAATTTAATCCAAATCACTAATTATCATTTAACAATCGATTTAACAATAAAAAACACAAATGTTAATAAAAAAAATTTACCCAATACACCAATTAACAAGGTTAATCAATATACAAACTTATCTAGACAAAAAAGATTACGAATACGATGCCGGCGACTAATCCGCTAACTTTGCTTTTCCATGGTTTGAGTCCGATTGATTTGTTTCTTGATCTAAATAATAATTTTTATTCAATTAGTCAATTCAAACAGCTTAAATAATCAAACTTATACTTATATTGTAACAGCACATTTTTTAGTAAAATAGGAACAGTGGTTTCGGGACCACAAATCCAACCCAAAAATAAAATTTTTTTTTTATTAGATGGTCTATATTATGATAGACATGTCGTGTGAAAGTTTTGATACGAAAATTTTATTGACTAAGTGTTTAATTACGAGGACTAAATCGCATAAAATCGAAAGTTGAATTCTAGTAGCTATAAGGATTAAATAGCTATGGAATTCAAATCTAGAGGTCCTTATATGGTAATTATACCATTAAAGAAAAGTATGTAGATTTCTGGCTACTCATTCATGGAAAACTTAGAAAAGTTAGGACTAAATTAGAAATTGAAATAATTAATTAATTAAAAGATGATAAAAAGAAAATATCATCTTATTTTGTCATCTTCAACCTCAAAATTTTATGGAAACCCTAGGAGAGAGAGAGAAAAAACTTTCAAGGCTTAATTGGGTAAGTTTCCTTGTCCCGTTTTTAGTAATTTTAATATTTTTGAAACCGAGATAGCTTAAACTATCTATTTAAGGGATTAATTAGAAAAGTTATCAAATTATAAAAATGGATCATGGATGTATATGCTAAAAATTAGAAATTTATAGTAGAAAATGAAAGGTTGTTGATAGATAAACTATAACACCCCTTACCCGTATTCAACGTCGGGATAGGGTATAAGGCATTATCAGACTTGTCACATGATCGAACATACAATTTCGAGTAATAAATTTGTACCCAAATTAAAACGATTCATATTTAATCACAATGTCCCTATTACGAGCCTACAAGGCTGAAAACGTACATTGGAAGTGGATCGGGACTAAACCAAGAACTTTAGAAAATTTTACCAAAACTTAGAAAATTCTTCACTAAACAGGGGTCACACGTCTGTATGGATATGGGACACGCTTGCGTAGGCAGGCCATGTTGTTATACACGCCCGTGTCTCGAACCCATGTAATTCTCTGTTTGACACCCAATAACAAATTGAAAACACACGGCCACATCACACGCCCGTGTGCTAAGCCGTGTGGTCGATTTAAAATTTATGATTTTACATTAAATAGGTGCAGACTTCACACGCCTAGGACACACGCCCGTTGCCAAAGCCATGGCCCTCACATGTCTGAGACACACGACCGTGTCTCTGCCCACGTACTCAATATTGGGCATTCTATTCTGCAAAAATTAAGGTGCAGGGAACACACGGCCTAAACACATGACCGTGGGGAAAGCTGTGTGTAACACCCCATACCCGAGTCCGTTACCGGAATCGAACACAAGGTGCACACAGACTTAACTATTTTCACAGTCCATTTAGAAATTTCCAGACTAGCTGGTCACTGCATCACTGTCGCCTTAAAAATCATATCTTGAGTTTCAAAGCTTTAAAATTAGTTTCGTAATTTTTCACTGAAACTAGACTCCTATGTTCATCTACAGATTTTTTTCTAGAATTTTTGGTTGAGCCAATTAATACAGTTTATTAGTTAAAGTCTCCCCTATTCCAGGGTTCAACTACACTGACCTTCGTGCATTACGAATTGAATATCTCATTGTACAGGGCTTTAATACTGATGCCGTTTGTTTCTATAAAAACTAGACTCAGAGAGGAATCTATACATATATGGCATGACTCCTAATTATCTCTGGTTAATTTACTATGAATTTCCAGACTCGGAACAGGGGATCCAGAAACCGTTCTGGCCCTGTTTCACGAGAACTTTAATATCTCTTAACATATAACTCATATGACCGTTTCGTTTCTTCCATATGAAAGTAGATTCATCAAAGTTCATTTACATAATTTATTCACTATTTAATACCATTCCTACTATTTTTAGGGATTTTTCACATCCACATCACTGCTGCTGTCAGCATCTGCCTTTAAGGTAGGCTTTACCTATTTCATGATTTCCATGATTCAATTGGCCCTTTTTGCATACATAGCACAAAGTGTGATCATGATTAACCATTCCAATGGCTAATCGTTTCAAAACAATTCCATACCTCATAATGATCAACATACAAACGATTATGGTACTATGCTAAAAACGTATATAAGCCATTTTCGCATGGCCATCCAAGTTTACACAAACCGAAAGGTACATGACCTTCAACAAAAGGGTAGTCCTATACATGCCATTTCAAAGTTCAACCAAAATTGTACCAAAATGGGGGCTTTGATAGTGTGGGAGACTTCGACTTCCAAAAATCCCGAGTCCGATAGCTGACGAGCCAAAATCTATAAACAAAGAAACAGAGAAAACGGAGTAAGCAATTTATGCTTAGTAAGTTTGAGCAAGAAATTCCAGCACAACAAAAGCATAGCATTCATAAAGCTAACGGATAATTTCATATGCACAAATTCTCAATATCCTACTCATTTCACATTCCAACCCCTATGTTCATACATAAGGGATCATCTTAGCCAAATACCGGAAACTCATTACCCGACTGAGCGAATATTATTCGAAGGGAATCAACTAATTCAAGCACATACGAACATACCTCATTGCTGGAATTTTTCAAGCGTATTAACTGAAAATTTTACAGCAAGATCGCTCATTCTCGAATCACGTACCTTCAAAATTTAACCGGATATAACGGATCACTCAAATGCCTTCGGGACAAAGCCCGGTTATAGTGACTCGCACGAATGCCTTCGGGACTTAACCCGGGTTTAGTAACTTGCACAAATGCCTTCGGGCTTAGCCCGGATTTATTAACTTGCACGAATGCCTTCGGATCCTAGTCCGGATATAGTCACTTAGCACAAAGCCTTTGGGACTTAGCCCAGACATCATTCGAATAACCGAGCACAATTATCAATAAATTATGACACATTCGTATCTCATTTTCAATAGCAAAACTCAAACACAAGGCACTTTTCACACTTGCAATTTCGGCTCAATAGCCACACACAAAGAGCATGATTTTAATTTGCTTTAAACATGATCTAATCAATTCGAATTTAAGCTCTATTACTCAAGAACTTACCTAGGATGTCGTCGAAGCGATTTCAATGGCTATTCGACCACTTTTTCCTTCCCTTTGTCGGATCTAGTTCCCCTTTGCTCTTGAGCTTAATTTAACAAATAAATCGATTTAATCATTTGAGCATCGAAAGAGGAATTCAAGGTACTTAGTCAATATATATACTCATTAGGCATCAAAGTCGCATATGTACGAAATCATGAATCGAACTCAACACATTAGTTAATATTCCTCTTAGCCGAATTTTCTAAGCCAAGAATAGGCATCAATATGCTTGCCTCTAACCGAATGCATGCACACCAATTTCCCTCATGTGGCGAATATGCATGTCCATGTTGAGGCCAATTATACACTTAATACCACACAAAAACAGCATACATTTTACTAACTAACGCATTACATATCGTAGCTCAATACACATCTCTCATTTACTTCATAACCGAAACATCATCACAAGCAAATATACACCTTGAAATAGTATATATGTCATACCAATAAATCATGTACAAACATATATACATATATATATGCTAGAGCCGAATCTCAAGTTGATTGTAACTAAACATGAACATAATTTCAAAACACAAATCTTACTTTCCATGCAATGAGCATAAATCACACTTTTGGATGTACCATGGCCGAATACATCACAACACCATAATTTTGGTCATGATTAAACAAAGAACTTGATGTCTTACTCAAAATACTAAAAAGAAAGTCCAAGAGCCATCAATCCACCATCACATATATCATTAGCAAGCTTCATATTTAACATGCAATGGCATTAACACAAAATCCACCTTGGCCAAATACCATCCCCATGATATAACAAAGGTTTGAACCATGGGCTAACAAGAGCATCAAGCTATCCACTAAAAACATGCATGAATCTCATGGCACAACCTCAAACATACCTTAATCTTGATGCAAGTATAGCCAAACCTCTTCCTAATCCTCTTCCAAACCAAGCATGAAGCAAAATTCCTCCTTCCCTCTAGTATTTTCGGTCAAGAGAGAATGAAAATGGATGAGCAAAATTTTTTCTTTTCTTTTCTTCAATGCACGGCAATGGGGGGTTCACTCACACAAATTTTTTTTCTTTCTTTATTACCCATACTTATTTGTTTATTGTTTCTCCCTAATGCACCAACAAAACATGTTTCATGACATGTTTAGCCCATACTCCTTGTCATGGCCGCCACCTCCTATAAAAGAGGGATATTTGACATGCAAGGCCATTGTTTTGCATGCATGCTTTAATTAGTCATCACACATTTCCCCATCATACTTTCAAAGTTTTCTACTAGGTCCTTTCTAGTGAAATTCACATTTATAACTCTAAATCAAACATCGAAAATGTCACACACGAATTAACACATATCATAAGCATCAAGATGAGCATTAAATTATTTTTATGCCTCGATTTGTGGTCCCGAAACCACATTCCGACTAGGGTCAATTTTGGGCTGTCACAACTCTCCCCCACTTAAGAAATTTTCGTCCCAGAAAATCTTACCGGTAAATAGATTTGGGTATCGCTCTTTCATAGAGTTCTCGGGTTCTCAAGTAGCTTCTTCTATCCCGTGTTTGAGCCATAACACTTTCACTAGCGGAACCCTTTTGTTTCGCAACTCTTTTACTTCACGAGCTAGGATACGAATCGGTTCTTCTTCATAACTCATATCGGCTTGAATTTCAACCTCTGATGGACTAATTACGTGCGACGGATCAGATCTATAGCGTCGAAGCATTGAAACATGGAAGATGTTGTGAATCTTTTCGAGTTCAGGGGGCAAAATCAAACGATATGCAACTGGGCCAACTCGTTCAGAGATTTCGTACGGCCCAATGAATCTCGGGCTCAACTTGCCCTTACGGCCGAATCTGAGTATCTTTTTCCAAGGCGAAACTTTAAGAAACACTTTATCTCCCACCTGATACTCAATGTCCTTTCATTTCAAATCCGCGTACGATTTCTGACGATCTGTGGCCGCCTTTAGACTTTCACGGATTACCTTTACTTTCTGTTCAGCATCTTTAATCAAATCCACTTCGAAAATTTTACTTTCACCGAGCTCGGTCCAAAACAATGGTGTACGGCATTTACGACCGTACAAAGCCTTGTAAGGTGCCATCTTAATACTTGATTGAAAACTATTGTTGTGCGAATTCAATCAAAGGTAAGTACCATTCCATGAACCACTCGAACTCGAGGATGCAACATCTCAACATATCCTCAAGTATCTGAATTATCCGCCGGATTGACCATCGGTTTGGGGATGAAAGGCGGTCTTTGAAATGCAACTTGGTACCCAAAGCTCCTTGCAATTTCTTCCAAAATCGCGAGGTGAATCTCGGATCTCTATTCGACACAATGTAAATCGGTACCCGTGTAATCTCACAATCGAGAAACGTACAATTCAGCTAGTTTATCCAATGAAAATCCATACGCACGGGATAAAGTGAGTGACTTAGTCGGTCTATCAACAACAACCCAAATCGCATCCTTCTTACTTGCTGACAATGGCAGTCCGGACACAAAGTCCATTGTGACTCGATCCCATTTCCACTCGGGTATCGTGATCGGCTGAAGTAACCCTGAAGGCACTTGATGTTCCTCTTTCACTTGTTGACATATTAAACATCTCGAAACAAAGTCGGAGATGTCTCGTTTCATACCATGCCACCAAAACCGACATTTCAAATCGTTGTACATCTTCGTACTCCCCGAGTGGATTGCCATTCGGCTACAATGAGCTTCGTTTAGAATTATCGAAATAAGTTCCGAATTCTTTGGAACACACAGACGACTTCTGAACCTCAAACAATCGTCATCATCAATTTGAAACTCCGATTCCTTGTTCGGAACACACTCAGCCCGGTTTGCAACCAACTCGTCGTCAACTTTCTGAGCTTCACGAATTTGATGAGTCAATAACGGTTTGGCCTTTAATTCGGCTATTAACACATTGTCGGGTAGAATAGACAAGTGTACATTCATTGCTCGTAAAGCAAACAGTCATTTTTGGCTTAAGGCATCCGCAACCACATTAGCCTTTCCCGGGTGATAATCAATGACAAGCTCATAATCTTTTAACAACTCGAGCCAACATCTTTGTCGCAGATTTAAGTCTCTTTGAGTCATCAAATATTTGAGACTTTTGTGATCCGAATACACATGGCACTTCTCACCAAATAAGTAATGTCGCCATATCTTTAAGGCGAATACGATGGCAGCCAATTCGAGATCATGGGTCGGATAATTTTTCTCATGTGGCTTTAATTGTCTTGACGCATAGGCCACAACTCGACCTTCTTGCATCAATACGCAACCTAACCCAAGTAGGGATGCGTCACTATAGATGACAAACTCTTTGCCAGATTCGGGCTGCACTAATACTGGAGCTTCCGTCAAATGGGTTTTCAATCTATCGAAACTTTTCTGACACTTTTCCGTCCATTCGAACTTGACATCTTTCTGAAGCAGTTTCGTCATGGGTGTGGCTATCATCGAGAATCCTTTTACAAACCGTCGGTAGTAAAGCAAGTCCCAAAAAGCTCGAACCTCGGTAATGTTTCTGAGGCTTCCAGTTAAGTATGGCTGAAATTTTGCTCGGTCGACTCGAATACCGATGCAGATACCACATGACCCAAGAAGCTAACCTCTCTTAACCGTAACTCACACTTGTGAACTTAGCGTATAACCGCTTATCCCGTAAAATTTGCAACACTAATCTCGGGTGCTCGCATGTTCGGTCTCATCTCTTGAATAGACCAAGATGTCGTCAATGAACACAACTACGAACCGATCCAAGTACGGTCTAAAGATCCGATTCATCAAATCCATAAATACATGAGGGCATTAGTGAGCCCAAACGGCATCACTAAGAACTTGTAGTGGCCATATCTCGCTCAAGGCGTTTTGGGTATATCCGAATCTCGGATTCAAGAATCGATAATAGCCCGATCTCAAATCTATTTTGAGAACACCGAGGCTCCTTCATTGATCGAACAAATCATCGATCACGCGATGAGCGGATATTTGTTCTTTATCGTCACTTTATTAAGTCGACGATAGTCGATGCACAACCTCATGGTTCCGTCTTTCTTTTTCACAAACAACACTCGAGCACCCCAAGGTGAAAAACTCGGGCGAGCAAAACCTCTATCCACCAACTCTTGCAATCGAGCTTTCAACTCCTTTAATTCCGTTGGTGCCATATGATACGGAGCTATCGAAATCAGTGTGGTCCCAGGTACAAGCTCAATACCAAACTCTATCTCCGAACAGTGGCAAATGTGATGCCCAAAATTGACCCTAGTCGGAAGGTGGTCTCGGGACCACAAAACCGAGGCATAAAATAATTAAAATTTATTTTGATGCCTATAATATGTGTGTGCTCATGTATGACATTTTATGATGATTGATTTAGTGTTATAAGGGTGAATTCCACAAGAAAGGACTTAGTAATGAACTTTGAAAGTATGATAGGAAATGTGTGATGACTAATTAAAGCATGCATGCAAAATAATGGACTTGCATGTCAAATTCCCTTTTATAGGTGGTGGCCGGCCATGACAAGGAGGATGGGCTAAACATGTCATGAAACATGTTTTGTTGGTGCATTAGGGTGAAATAATAAACAAAGGTGTATGGGTGATAAAAAATGAAAAAAAATGTGTGTGAGTGTGGTAATCCCCCATTGCCGTGAGTTGTAGAGAAGGAAAGAAAAAATTTTGTTCATCCTTTCTTTGAGCCAAAACTAAGGAAGAAGGAGGATTTTTGCTTCATGCTTGGTTTGGAAGAGATCTAGAAGGAGATTTGGCCAAGTTTGCATCAAGATTAAGGTATGTATGAGGTTGTGTTAGGAGTTTCATGCATGTTTTGGTTGCTAACTTGATGTGCATGTTAGCCATGGCTCAAATCTTTGTTAAGCCATGGAAATGGTATTTGGCCAAAGTTGTTATGGTGATAAAGCCATTGCATGCTAAGTGTGAAGCTTGATGATGATGCATGCAATGATGGATTGTCTACTCTTGAGCAAGATTTTGAGCCTTCTTTTGATTTATCACGATTGAAGTTGAAAAGGAGCATGATTGTCATATTCGCCATTCATGAGCATGGTTCATGCTTCTTGCATGTTAGTTAAAATTTGTATTTTGGATGGCTATGGACACCTTGAAAATTCGCCATGCTCATATTGTATATATATGTTTGCACATGATGTTTTGGCTATGAAGTAAGTGATGAATAAGTTGGTTTAAAGAAGAAGATGTTGAAGAATAATTGTGAAATTTCAAGCCCAATTCGCCTAGCACACATATAAGTGCTTGATGCTATATTATAAGTTTTGAGCCACAATATGCAAAGCATTAACTAGTAAAATGCATGCTGTTTTTGTGAGGTATTAAGTGCATAATTGGCCTCAACATGTACATGAATATTCGGCCTTGGGTAGCCTATTGAAGGCCTTAGCATTTCCTTGATGCTCAAATAAATTGTATTGAATTGCTTGATGTAGTATAAAATGTGCATGACCATTGTGTATTCAAGCTAAAGAGTGGCCATATGACCATTTAAAATCCTTGTCATATTCGGCCATAAGCAAGCACAATGAGGTTTTAATAAATTGAATTTGTTTGAATTAGCTCAAGAGCTAAGAGGGCCACAATTGGACAAGGGGAAGGAAAAGGTGATCGAATAGCCGAAAAAGCCGTTCGACAACATCCGAGGTAAGTCCTCAAGAAGTGATCTTACTTGAATTATGTAAGATGAAACATGGATGTGTATGATTATTGATCATGTGTGTATGAGTATTTGAATTCCACCGGGCTAAGTCCCAAGGCGAATATGCTAATGATTATAATTGTGTTTGAGCCTTAGTATGTGAAAATGAAATATGTATGTCCAATGATTATTGATGTATGTGTGCATGAGAAATTGAATGATATCCGGCTAAGCCCCAAGACAATTATGCTGAAATTTATATCCGGTTAAGACCAAGGCAATTGTGCTAGTAGCTATATCGGGCTAAGACCCAAGGCATTCGTGCAAGTTGTTAAATCCGGGCTAAGACCGAAGGCATTTGTGCAAATCGTGATATCCGGTAAAGTCCCGTTGGCCTTGGTGCGGGTTACCATAACCGGGCTATGTCCCAAGGCGATTGAACGAGTACCGACATCCGGATAAACTCCAAGGTATGTGATTTGAAAATTATGAGCTTGCTGGAAAATTTCAGCTAATGCACTTGTGAAATTTCCCAATGATAAGGTAAGTGCGGTGTGTGCTTTGCGTGCTAGGAGTAAGAGCGTATGAATATCCGCTCCTATGATGGAGCGAGTTATCGGCCTTAATGAAGCCGTTATTTGTGTATGAACATAAGAGTTGGGATGGTAAAGTAAGTATGATTATGTGAATGCGCATTAATGAAATGATGCATTTAACTATGTGAATGTATTGCTGTAATTAGAGTTGATTATATTCCTTGAGACTTACTAAGCATAAAAATGCTTACTCACCGCTTTGGCTCTCGGTTTTCTAGATTTCGCCGATAGCAATCGGATTCGGGATCGTTGAAGTCGAAGTCATCCACACTATCAAGCCCCCATTTTGGTATAAATTCTTGGTTGAACTTGAAATGGCATGTATAGGACTACCCTTGTTTGTTAAATATGTGGTGATGTAAGTATGTACGGCCATGCGAAAATGGCTCGAAAAGGAACATGAACTTAGAATAATTGTGGTTTGTATGTATATATTTGGTGTCATGATGTGGCTATGGCTTGAAATGGGAATGTTGGTCATATGATCAGCCATTGGCATGGTTAAAATGATCATATATGAACCTATGTATGGCAAAGACTAGTTGGTTCATGGAGACTACCAAATAGGTAAGACCTACCTTAAAACAGATGCTGCCAGCTGCAGTGACGTGAATGTGAAAAATCACCAAAATTCGTAGAAATGGAATTAAATAGTGAATAAGCTATGTAAATGAACCTTGATGAGTCTATTTTCATATGGAAGAAACGAAATGGTCATAGGAGTTACATGTTAAGAGATATTAATGCTATTGTGAGACAGGGCCAGAACGGTTTCTGGGTTCCTGTCGCAACTTTAAAATTTACTATAAATTATCCAGAAAGAATTAGGCAACATACCTTATATGTACAGATTCCATTTTGAGTCTAGTTTCATTAGAAACAAACGAAACAAGCATTAAATCCCTGTACAGAGAGATATTCAAGTTATACCGCGTGAAGGTCAGAGCAGTCGATCCCTGTAACATGGGTGACTTTAACTAATAAACTGTACCAATTGGCCCATCCAAAAATTCTAGAAATAAATCCATGGATGGATATATGAGTCTAAATTCAGGGAAAATTTACGAAACCAGTTTCCGAGTTTTGAAACTCGAGATATGATTTTTAAGGCGACGGTGATGCAGTCTTCCAGCCTGACTGGAAATGTCAAATTGGTGGGCAAACCATGTGAACTTGGCTTGTTAACCCTCGTGTCCGATAACGGCAATGGTCTCGGGTTCGGGTGTTACAATTTTATGGTATCGAGCCACGGTTTAGTCGATTCTAGGACTACCGTGAGGTGTTTGGGGTCTAGCTATACATGCCATTTAATGATGAATCGATAGTGTGGTGATTTCGACAATTTGACTTTGAGTTTGTTTATAGCAATGGGTCCCGATCCCAACCGAGCAATAGCTGATGATGTGGAGAGTGTGGCGCTGCTCCCGCACAAGGGACAGCACCGCGGACTCTCAACCTATGGCCAGCAATCCGAATGATGAGGCTAGGCAAGCCTTTTATAGTGTGATGAACGAATGGTTTAATCAATACATTCGAACTAACACTACTGTCCCCGACCTCCATTCCCGACAAATGCAACCCCTCAAGACCTACAATACCTCCGTAGGCTGACCAAATAAGGTCAAGTAAGCCCCATCGATAGGATTCGAAAACATGGGGCCACTGAATTTAAAGCTACGGATGATGATGATGCCGAACGAGCTGAATTTCGGTTGGACAACACTATCCGGTGCTCGATGAGCTATCTTGTACACCGATGAATGCTTAAAGTGTACCATCTCCTTGCTACGTGATTCCACCTACTATTGGTGGAGTACTCGACTTCGTGGTACCTAGAGAGCAAGTGACTTGGGAATTTCTTGATCTTAAGCAAGGTTCTATGTCGGTTACCGACTATGAACGAAAATTTGTGAGGCTTAGCCGATACACGCGAGAATGCATTTCGTCCAAGCTATCATGTGTAAATGCTTCGAGGATGGGCTGAATGATGATATAAGGATGTTCGTTGGCATTCTCGAAATACGAGAGATCGTAGTACTTGTTGAGCGAGCTTGTAAAGTCGAAGAGCTTAGAAAGGAGAAACAAAAAGCGATGTGGGAACCGGAGAATTTGAAAGAGGTCCTCGGAAAGTCTCTTCAACAGCAATCAAGAGATTTCGAGATGATGTGAACCGGTCTAGAGGCGCTTTGGGCTTTTTAGACGAGGACGCGATCGACCCCTGTGACCACACGAGTCACTTCGATCGCCGATGGTGGAAATGATCGCGAGAGAGAGGCGGAGTGTCAACATTGTGGCAAATGGCATTCGGGAGCTGTTGGTTTCGTGATCACTCCTCGCTATAAGTGTGGATCGGCCGACCACTTTAGGAAGGATTGCCCGAGGAAGCTTGAGAAGAATGTGAGTCGAGTGGAAACTCGGGTGCTACCATTGCTCGAGGTAGGCCACCTAGAAATATGGGCAATGTCGGTGGCGGTCGAGAGGATCTAGAGATGCTACCATCGATCTCGAGGCTCGTGCTCTGCGAGGACTTATGCCACGCGCGCACGCCGAGGATCTTGCCTCTCCGGATGTCATTACGGTGCTTTCACCCTTTTCAATACTAAAGTGATTGCGTTGATTGACCCCGGTTCTACTCAATCTTATATATGTGAAACCTTAGCATCCAAGAAGACTTTGCCTATTGAGTTCATCGAGTTTGTAATTCGGTGTCAAACCCTTGGGTCATTACGTGCTTGTCAACAAAGTGTGCAAGAAAAGTCTCCTAGTGTTCCGAGGTTCTTGTTTCCGGCGGACTTGATGCTTTTGCCGCTCGATGAATTCGACGTTATTCTTGGTTTGGATGGGTTGACCATGCACGATGCGGTCGTAAATTGCAAAAGCAAGACTATCGATTTGAGGTGCGCGAATAACGAGATAATTCGGGTTAAGTCTACGGACTTAAAGGGGTTGCCACCGTAATATCGCAATGTTGGCCCGAAAATATGTAAGAAAAGAGTGCGAAGCGTACACTGGCGTCGTGCTCGATGACAAGGAATCGTAAAAGAAACCCGAATCTGTGTTCGTGGTTTGTGAATACCCGGATGTTTTCCTCAAGAATTGCGGGTTTACCACTGCTCGGAAATAGAATTTGGCATCGAATTGGTACCGGTACCACTCCAATTTCGATAGCTCCGTATCGTATGGCACCAACGGAATTAAAGGAGTTGGAAGCTCGATTGCAAGAATTGGTGGATAGAGGTTTTGCTCGCCCGAGTTTTTCGCCTTAGGGTGTGCCGGTGTTGTTCGTGAAAAGAAGGATGGAACCATGCGGTACGTGCATCGACTATCGTCGACTTAATAAAGCGACGATAAAGAACAAATATCCGCTGCCACGTATTGACGACTTGTTCGATCAACTGAAGGAGCCTCGGTGTTCTCGAAAATAGATTTGAGATCGGGCTACTATCAATTGCGAATCCGAGATTCGGACGTGCCCAAGACCGCCTTGAGCGAGATATGGTCACTATGAGTTCCTAGTGATGCCGTTTGGGCTCACTAATGCCCTGCGGTATTTATGGATTTAATGAATCGGATCTTTAGACCATATTTGGATCGATTCGTAGTCATGTTCATTGATGACATCTTGGTCTATTCAAGAAATGAGACCGAACATCTTGAACACCTGCGGTTAGTCTTTGCAAATTTTACGGGACAAGCAATTATATGCTAAGTCCGGCAAGTGTGAGTTCGGTAAGAGAGGTTAGCTTCTTGGGTCATGTGGTATTCAGATCGGGTATTCGAGTCGAACCGAATAAAATTTCAGCCATACTTAATTGGAAGCCTCCAGAAATATTCTTGAGGTTCGGAGCTTTTTGGGGCTTGCTTAGGTTATTACCGACGATTTGTAAAGGCTTCTCAACGATAGCCACGCCGATGACGGCTTACTCCAAAAGGACGTTAAGTTCGAATGGACGGAGAAATGCCAAAAAGTTTCGATCAATCGAAAACTTATTTGTGAAGCCCCAATTCTAGTGCAACCCGAGTCCAAGCAAGGAGTTTGTCATCTATAGCGACGCCTCTCTACTTGGGTTAGGTTGCGATTAATGCAAGAAGGTCGAGTTGTGGCCTATGCGTCGAGGCAATTAAAGCCACATGAGAAAAATTATCCGACTCATGATCTCGAGCTGGCCGCCATCGTATTCGCCTTAAAGATTTGGCGACATTACTTATTTGGTGAAAGGTGCCATGTATACTCGGATCACAAAAGTCTCAAATATTTGATGACCCAAAGAGACTTAAATCTGCGACAAAGACGTTGGCTCGAGCTGTTAAAGGATTATGAGTGATCATTGACTATCACCCGGAAAGGCGAATATGGTTGCGGATGCCTTGAGTCGTAAATCGTTATTCACTTTACGAGCGATGAATGTGCACTTGTCTGTCCGATCCGACAGTGTGTTAGTGGCTGAATTGAAAGCCAAACCATTATTGACACACCAAATTCGAGAAGCTCAGAAAGTCGACAACGAGTTGGTTGCAAAACGGGCTGCGTGTGTTCCGAACAAGGACTCGGAGTTTCAAATCGACGATGACGATTGTTTGAGGTTCAAAAGTCGTCGGTGTGTCCCAAAGAATTCGGAACTCATTTCGATAATTCTG
This sequence comes from Gossypium arboreum, assembly GCF_025698485.1. NCBI lineage: Eukaryota > Viridiplantae > Streptophyta > Magnoliopsida > Malvales > Malvaceae > Gossypium > Gossypium arboreum. Next base: position 92,836,724 of record NC_069071.1, on the reverse strand, counting down.
AATGAAGCCCATTGTAGCCGAATGGCAATCCACCCGGGGAGTACGAAGATGTACAATGATTTGAAACGTCGGTTTTGGTGGCATGGTATGAAGCGAGACATCTCCGACTTTGTTTCAAGATGTTTAATATGTCAACAAGTGAAAGCGGAACATCAGGTGCCTTCAGGATTACTTCAGCCAATCACGATACCCGAGTGGAAATGGGATCGAGTCACAATGGACTTTGTATCCGGACTGCCATTGTCAGCAAGTAAGAAGGATGCGGTTTGGGTCGTGGTAGATCGATTGACTAAGTCGACCCACTTTGTCCTCGTACGTACGGATTTTTCAATGGACAAATTAACGGAATTGTACGTTTCTCAGATTGTGAGATTACATGGGGTGCCTATTTCCATCGTGTCGGATAGAGATCCGAGATTTACCTCGCGATTTTGGAAAAAGTTGCAAGAAGCTTTGGGTACCAAGTTGCATTTCAAGACCGCTTTCACCCCCAAACCGATGGTCAATCCGAGCAGATAATTCGAGATACTTGAGGATATGTTAAGATGTTGCGTCCTCGAGTTTAGTGGTTCATGGGAACGGTATTTGCCGTTGATTGAATTCGCTTACAACAACAAACTTTCAATCAAGTATTAAAATGGCACCCTACGAGGCCTTGTACGGTCGTAAATGCCGTACACCATTGTTTTGGACCGAGCTCGGTGAAAGTAAGATTTTCGGGTGGATTTGATTAGGGATGCTGAACAGAAGTGAAAGTAATCCGTGAAAGTCGAAGATAACCTCCGATCGTCGAAGTCGACGCGGATCTGAAGCGTAAGGATATCGAGTATCGTGGGTGATAAAGTGTTCCTCAAGGTATCGCCTTGAAAAAGATACTCGATTCTACCGTAAGGGCAAGTTGAGCCCGAGGTTCGTTGGGCCATATGAGATATCCGAAGCGAGTCGATCCGGTGGCATATCGTTTGACTTTGCCCCTAAACTCGAAAAGGTTCACGATGTCTTTCACGCTTCGATGCTTCGACGCTATAGATCCGATCCATCGCACGTGATTAGTCCATCGAAATTGAAATTCAAGCTAATATGAGTTATGAGGAAGAACCGATTCGTATCCTATCACGAGAAGTGAAAGAGTTGTGAAACAAGCGGGTTCCGCTAGTAAAAGTGTTATGGCTCAAGCACGGATAGAAGAAGCTACTTGGGAGACCGAGAACTCTATGAAAGACCGATATCCAAACCTATTTACCGGTAAGATTTTGGGGACGAAAATTTCTTAAGTGGGGAGAGTTGTGACACCCAAAATTGACCCTAGTCGGAAGGTGGTCTCGGGACCACAAAACCGAGGCATAAAAATAATTAAAATTTATTTTGATGCCTATAATATGTGTGTGCTCATGTATGACATTTTATGATGATTGATTTAGTGTTATAAGGGTGAATTCCACAAGAAAGGACTTAGTAATGAACTTTGAAAGTATGATAGGGAAATGTGTGATGACTAATTAAAGCATGCATGCAAAATAATGGACTTGCATGTCAAATTCCCCCTTTATAGGTGGTGGCCGGCCATGACAAGGAGGATGGGCTAAACATGTCATGAAACATGTTTTGTTGGTGCATTAGGTGAAATAATAAACAAAGGTGTATGGGTGATAAAAAATGAAAAAAAAATGTGTGTGAGTGTGGTAATCCCCCATTGCCGTGAGTTGTAGAGAAGGAAAGAAAAAATTTTGTTCATCCTTTCTTTGAGCCAAAACTAAGGAAGAAGGAGGATTTTTGCTTCATGCTTGGTTTGGAAGAGATCTAGAAGGAGATTTGGCCAAGTTTGCATCAAGATTAAGGTATGTATGAGGTTGTGTTAGGAGTTTCATGCATGTTTTGGTTGCTAACTTGATGTGCATGTTAGCCATGGCTCAAATCTTTGTTAAGCCATGGAAATGGTATTTGGCCAAAGTTGTTATGGTGATAAAGCCATTGCATGCTAAGTGTGAAGCTTGATGATGATGCATGCAATGATGGATTGTCTACTCTTGAGCAAGATTTTGAGCCTTCTTTTGATTTATCACGATTGAAGTTGAAAAGGAGCATGATTGTCATATTCGCCATTCATGAGCATGGTTCATGCTTCTTGCATGTTAGTTAAAATTTGTATTTTTGGATGGCTATGGACACCTTGAAAATTCGCCATGCTCATATTGTATATATATGTTTGCACATGATGTTTTGGCTATGAAGTAAGTGATGAATAAGTTGGTTTAAAGAAGAAGATGTTGAAGAATAATTGTGAAATTTCAAGCCCAATTCGCCTAGCACACATATAAGTGCTTGATGCTATATTATAAGTTTTGAGCCACAATATGCAAAGCATTAACTAGTAAAATGCATGCTGTTTTTGTGAGGTATTAAGTGCATAATTGGCCTCAACATGTACATGAATATTCGCCTTGGGTAGCCTATTGAAGGCCTTAGCATTTCCTTGATGCTCAAATAAATTGTATTGAATTGCTTGATGTAGTATAAAATGTGCATGACCATTGTGTATTCAAGCTAAAGAGTGGCCATATGACCATTTAAAATCCTTGTCATATTCGCCATAAGCAAGCACAATGAGGTTTTAATAAATTGAATTTGTTTGAATTAGCTCAAGAGCTAAGAGGGCCACAATTGGACAAGGGAAGGAAAAGGTGATCGAATAGCCGAAAAAGCCGTTCGACAACATCCGAGGTAAGTCCTCAAGAAGTGATCTTACTTGAATTATGTAAGATGAAACATGGATGTGTATGATTATTGATCATGTGTGTATGAGTATTTGAATTCCACCGGGCTAAGTCCCAAGGCGAATATGCTAATGATTATAATTGTGTTTGAGCCTTAGTAACGAAAATGAAATATGTATGTCCAATGATTATTGATGTATGTGTGCATGAGAAATTGAATGATATCCGGGCTAAGCCTCAAGACAATTATGCTGAAATTTATATCCGGGTTAAGACCAAGGCAATTGTGCTAGTAGCTATATCCGGCTAAGACCAAGGCATTCGTGCAAGTTGTTAAATCCGGGCTAAGACCAAGGCATTTGTGCAAATCGTGATATCCGGTAAAGTCCCGTTGGCCTTGGTGCGGGTTACCATAACCGGGCTATGTCCCAAGGCGATTGAACGAGTACCGACATCCGGATAAACTCGAAGGTATGTGATTTGAAAATTATGAGCTTGCTGGAAAATTTCAGCTAATGCACTTGTGAAATTTCCTAATGATAAGGTAAGTGCGGTGTGTGCTTTGCGTGCTAGGAGTAAGAGCGTATGAATATCCGCTCCTATGATGGAGCGAGTTATCGGCCTTAATGAAGCCGTTATTTGTGTATGAACATAAGAGTTGGGATGGTAAAGTAAGTATGATTATGTGAATGCGCATTAATGAAATGATGCATTTAACTATGTGAATGTATTGCTGTAATTAGAGTTGATTATATTCCTTGAGACTTACTAAGCATAAAAATGCTTACTCCGCTGCTTTGGCTCTCAGTTTTCTAGATTTCGCTCGATAGCAATCGGATTCGGGATCGTTGAAGTCGAAGTCATCCACACTATCAAGCCCCCATTTTGGTATAAATTCTTGGTTGAACTTGAAATGGCATGTATAGGACTACCCTTGTTTGTTAAATATGTGGTGATGTAAGTATGTACGGCCATGCGAAAATGGCTCGAAAAGGAACATGAACTTAGAATAATTGTGGTTTGTATGTATATATTTGGTGTCATGATGTGGCTATGGCTTGAAATGGGAATGTTGGTCATATGATCAGCCATTGGCATGGTTAAAATGATCATATATGAACCTATGTATGGCAAAGACTAGTTGGTTCATGGAGACTACCAAATAGGTAAGACCTACCTTAAAAACAGATGCTGCCAGCTGCAGTGACGTGAATGTGAAAAATCACCAAAATTCGTAGAAATGGAATTAAATAGTGAATAAGCTATGTAAATGAACCTTGATGAGTCTATTTTCATATGGAAGAAACGAAATGGTCATAGGAGTTACATGTTAAGAGATATTAATGCTATTGTGAGACAGGGCCAGAACGGTTTCTGGGTTCCCTGTCGCAACTTTAAAAATTTACTATAAATTATCCAGAAAGAATTAGGCAACATACCTTATATGTACAGATTCCATTTTGAGTCTAGTTTCATTAGAAACAAACGAAACAAGCATTAAATCCCTGTACAGAGAGATATTCAAGTTATACCGCGTGAAGGTCAGAGCAGTCGATCCCTGTAACATGGGTGACTTTAACTAATAAACTGTACCAATTGGCCCATCCAAAAATTCTAGAAATAAATCCATGGATGGATATATGAGTCTAAATTCAGGGAAAATTTACGAAACCAGTTTCCGAGTTTTGAAACTCGAGATATGATTTTTAAGGCGACGGTGATGCAGTCTTCCAGCCTGACTGGAAATGTCAAATTGGTGGGCAAACCATGTGAACTTGGCTTGTTAACCCCTCGTGTCCGACACCGGCAATGGTCTCGGGTTCGGGGTGTTACAGCAAACCCGGTAATTCTTCGGGAAAAACATCCGGGTAATCACAAACCACCGGCACAAATTTGGGTTTTATTTCTAATTCCTTATCATCAAGTACATACGCAAGGTATGCTTCGCACCCTTTTCTTACATATTTCTGGGCCAACATTGATGATATTACAGTTGGCAACCCCTTCAAGTCCGTAGACTCAATTCGAATCATCTCGTTATTTGCGTACCTCAAATCAATAGTCTTGCTTTTGCAATTCACAACCGCATCATGCACGGTCAACCAATCTAAACCGAGGATAACATCAAATTCGTCAAACGGCAACAGCATCAAGTCCGCCGAAAACAGGAACCTCGAATTACTAGGGGGCATTTCTTACACACTTTGTCGACGAGCACGTAACGACCCAAGGGATTTGACACCCGAATTACGAACTCAGTAGACTCAATAGGTAAAGTCTTACTGGATGCTAAGGTTTCGCATATATAAGAATGAGTAGAACCAGGGTCAATCAAAGCAATCACATTAGTATCAAAAAGAGTGAAAGTACCCGTAATAACATCTGGCGAGGAAGCATCCTCACGTGCGCGTATGGCATAAGCCCTAGCAGGAGCGCGAGCCTCGGATCTGGTCGTAGCAACTCTAGATCCTCTCTGACCACCACTAGTATTGCCCGTATTTCTAGATGGTCTACCTCAAGCTGTGGTAGCGCTCGGTTTCCCACTCTGATCTACATTCTGTTCAGACAACCTCGGGCAATCTTTAATGAAGTGGTCGACTGATCCGCACTTGTAACAGGAGCGGTCACGGAATCTACAACTCCCAGAATGCCATTTGCCACAATATTGGCACTCCGTTCTGTCTCGATGATCATTGCCAACACTGGCGATCGAAGTGACTCTCGTGCTCATAGGGGGTCGATCGCGGTCTCGTCTAGTAAAGCCCAAAGTGTCTCTAGATCGGCCTAAGCCATCTCTAAATTTCTTTGATGACCTGTGGGAAGGGCTTCCCGAAGACCTCTTACGAAACTCCCTTGCTCCCACTTCAGCTTTTCTTTTCTCCATACTGAGCTCCTCGGCTTTGCACGCTCGCTCGACAAGAGCCACAAACTCTCGGATTTCCAAAATGCCAACATACAGCTTTATATCATCATTCAGTCCATCTTCGAAGCGTTTACACATCACAGCTTCTGAAGAAATGCACTCTCGCGCGTACCGGCTAAGCCTCACAAACTTTCGTTCTGTGACACCCCGAATGTGACCCTAGTCGGAGAGTGGTTTCGGGACCACGAAACCGAGTCACAAGAATAATTAAGTGTTATATTCCGTGCTTATTGTATGTGGAATTGGTATGCGTAAATATTTCGTGTCTCGATTTTTATTAATTAGGTGCTAATTTATAAGAAAGGACTTAGTAGTGAACTTTGAAAGTACGATAGGGAAATATGTGATGACTAATTAAAGCATGCATGCAAAATAATGGACTTGCATGTCAAATTCCCCTTTTTTACAAGTGATGGCCGGCCATGACAAAGAGATATGGGCTAAACATGTCATGAAACATGTTTTGTTGGGCATTAGGAGAAATCATAAACAAATAAGCATGGGTAAGAAAAGAATGAAAAAAAAATGTGTGAGAGAGTAGCATTCCCCCATTGCCGTGCAACCAAGAAGAGAAAACAAAAAATTTGTTCATCCTTTCTCATCTTTTTGGCGAAAATCATAAGGAGGAAGAAAGGGATTTTTGCTCCATTTTTGGTTTAGAAGAGAACTAGAAGGAGATTTGGCCATACTTGTACCAAGATTAAGGTATGTATGAGGTTGTGTTTGGAGTTTCATGCATGACTTGGTCACTAACTTGATGTGCATGTTAGCCATGGCTCAAATCTTTGTTATGCCATGGAAATGGTATTTGGGCAAAGTTGTTATGGTGATAAAGCCATTGCATGCTAAGTGTGAAGCTTGATGATGATGCATGCAATGATGGATTTTCTACTCATGAGTAAGATTTTGAGTTTTCTCTTTGTTTTATCATGATTAAAGTTGAAAAGGAGCATGATTGTCATATTCGCCATGATGCATTCTTGAGCATGATTCATGCTTCTTGCATGTTAGTTAAAAATTTGTGTTTTGGATGGCTATGGACACCTTGAAAATTCGCCATGCTCATATATGCATATATATGATTGCACATTATGTTTGGTTATGAACTAAGTGATGAATATATTGATTTAAAGAAGAAAATGTGGAAGAATGCTTGTGAAATTGCAAGCACAATTCGCCTAGCACACATATAAGTGCTTGATGCTATATTATAAGTTTTGGGCCACAATGTGCAAAGCATCAATTAGTAGATTGCATGCTGTTTTGTGAGGTATTAAGTGCAAAATTGACCTCAACATGTACATGAATATTCGCCTTGGGTAGCCTATTGAAGGCCTTAGCATTTCCTTGATGCTCAAATAAATTGTATTGAATTGCTTGATGTAGTATAAAATGTGCATGACCATTGTGTATTCAAGCTAAAGAGTGGCCATATGACCATTTAAAATCCTTGTCATATTCGGCCATAAGCAAGCACAATGAGGTTTTAATAAATTGAATTTGTTTGAATTAGCTCAAGAGCTAAGAGGGCCACAATTGGACAAGGGAAGGAAAAGGTGATCGAATAGCCGAAAAAGCCGTTCGACAACATCCGAGGTAAGTCCTCAAGAAGTGACCTTACTTGAATTATGTGAGATGAAATATGGATGTGTATGATTATTGATTATGTGTGTATGAGTATTTGAATTCCACCGGGCTAAGTCCCGGCGAATATGCTAATGATTATAATTGTGTTTGAGCCTTAGTAACGAAAATGAAATATGTATGTCCAATGATTATTGATGTATGTGTGCATGAGAAATTGAATGATATCGGGCTAAGCCCAAGACAATTATGCTGGAAATTATATCCGGTTAAGACCGAAGGCAATTGTGCTAGTGGCTATATCCGGGCTAAGGCCGAAGGCATTCGTGCGAGTTATTCTATCCGGGCTAAGACCCGAAGGCATTTGTGCACGTGATTATATCCGGTTATATTCCAAAGAATCTTGGGCTGGAGGTGAGTGTTGGTTGCTGAAATGAATTTAATTAGTACACTCGGAAAGCCCAAAGGATAAGGTACGTTATATGTGCATTGGAAAGTCGACGTGTTTGAGCAACATTCGCTCAATCGACTAATGAATTTCAGTTATTGAATTGATTGATGCTTTGCGAACTTATATAATGATGAAGTATGAAGTAAGAATGTGTATTAATGAAATGATGCATTTGGCTATGTGAATGTATTGCTGTAAATTATAGTTCATTATATTCCTTGAGACTTACTAAGCATAAAATGCTTACCCGTTGCTTTGGCTCTTAGTTTTCTAGATTTCGCTCGAGGCAATCGGATTTGGGATCGTTGAAGTCGAAGTCATCCACACTATCAAGCCTCCATTTTGGTATAAATTTTGGTTGAACTTGAGATGGCATGTATAGGACTACCCTTGTTTGTTAAATATGTTGTAATGTAAGTATGTACGGCCGTGCGAAAATGGCTCGAAAAGGAAGCATGAACTTAGACTAATTGTGGGTTGTATGTATATATTTTGTGTCATGATGTGGCTATGGCTTGGAAATGGGAATGTTGGTCATATGATCAGCCATTGGCATGGTTAAAATGATCATATATGAACCTATGTATGGTAAGGCTAGTTGAATCATGGAGACCACCAAATAGGTAAGTCCTATCTTAAAACAGATGCTGCCAGCTGCAGTGGCATGAATGTGAAAAATCACCAAAATTCATAGGAATGGAATTAGATAGTGAATAAGCAAATGAACCTTGATGAGTCTATTTTCATATGGAAGAAACGAAACGGTCATAGGAGTTACAGGTTAAGAGATATTAAAGCTATTGTGAGACAGGGCCAGAATGGTTTCTGGGTTCCCTGTCGCAACTTTAAAATTCACTATAAATTATCCAAAAGAATTAGGAGATATACCTTATATGTACAGATTTCATTTTGAGTCTAGTTTCATTAGAAACAAACGACACCAGCATTAAAGCCCTGTACAGAGAGATATTCAAGTTATACCGCGCGAAGGTCAGAGCAGTCGATCCCTGTAACAGGGGTAACTTTAACTAATAAACTGTACCAATTGGCCCGACCAAAAATCCTAGAAATAAATCCATGGATGGATATATGAGTCTAAATTCAGGGAAAATTTACGAAACCAGTTTCCGAGTTTTGAAACTCGAGATATGATTTTTAAGGTGACAGTGACGCAGTTTTCCAGCCTGACTGGAAATGTCAAATTGGTGGGCAAAAACATGTGAACTTGGTTTGTTAACCCTCGGGTCCGACACCGGCGATGGTCTCGGGTTTGGGGTGTTACACGTTCATAGTCGGTAACCGACATGGAACCTTGTTTAAGTTCAAGAAATTCCTTCCGTTTTTGATCCATGAATCTCTGACTGATATACTTTTTCCGAAACTCAGTTTGGAAAAACTCCCAAGTTACTTGCTCTCGGGGCACAACAGAAGTCAGAGTACTCCACCAATAGTAGGCAGAATCACGTAGCAAGGAGATAGTACACTTTAGACATTCATCGGGCGTACAAGATAGCTCATCGAGTACCCGGATAGTGTTGTCCAACCAAAATTCAGCTTGCTCGGCATCATTGCTATCTGTAGCTTTAAATTCAGTAGCCCCATGTTTTCGGATTCTATCAACCGGGGGCTTATTCGACCTTATTTGGTCAGTTACCGAAGGCATTGTAGGTGCGGGGGTTGTATTAGTCGGGAATGGAAGTTGTGGAACAGCCGTGTTAGTTCGAATGTATTGGTTAAACCAATCATTCATCACGCTATAGAAAGCTTGCCTAGCCTCATCATTCGGATTGCTAGCAACAGGTTGAGAGTCCACCGGCGCTGTCCCTTGTGCGGGAGCAGGCGCCACACTCTCCACATCATCAACTATCGCTCGGTTGGGATCGGGATCCATTACTATGAATAAATACAAATTCAAACGTCAGAAATCACCACACTATCAAATAATCACATAAAATGGCATGTATGGCTAGACCCAAACGCGTTACGGTAGTCCTAGAATCGACTAAACCGTAGCTATGATACCAATAAAATTGTAACACCCCGTACCCGAGTCCGTTACCAGAATCGAACACAAGGTGCACACAGACTTAACTATTTTCACAGTTCATTTAGAAATTTCCAGACTAGCTGGTCACTACATCACTGTCGCCTTAAAAATCATATCTTGAGTTTCAAAGCTCAAAAATTAGTTTCGTAATTTTTCCATGAAACTAGACTCATATTTCCATCTACATATTTTTTTCTATAATTTTTGGTCAAGCCAATTAATACAGTTTATTAGTTAAAGTCTCCCCTATTCCAGGGTTCGACTACACTGACCTTCGTGCGTTACGAATTGAATATCTCATTGTACAGGGCTTTAATAGTGATACCGTTTGTTTCTATAGAAACTAAACTCAGACAGGAATCTATAAATATATGGCATGACTCCTAATTATCTCTGGTTAATTTACAATGAATTTCCAAACTCGGAACAGGGGATCCAGAAACCGTTCTGGCCCTGTTTCACGAGAACTTTAATATCTCTTAACATATAACTCATATGACCGTTTCGTTTCTTCCATATGAAAGTAGATTCATCAAAGTTCATTTACATAATTTATTCACTATTTAATACCATTCCTACTATTTTTAGTGATTTTTCACATCCACATCACTGCTGCTGTCAGCATCTGCCTTTAAGGTAGGCTTTACCTATTTCATGATTTCCATGATTCAATTGGCCCTTTTTGCATACATAGCACAAAGTGTGATCATGATTAACCATTCCAATGGCTAATCGTTTCAAAACAATTCCATACCTCATAATGATCAACATACAAATGATTATGGTACTATGCTAAAAACGTATATAAGCCATTTTCGCATGGCCATCCAAGTTTACACAAAACCGAAAGGTACATGACCTTCAACAAAAGGGTAGTCCTATACATGCCATTTCAAAGTTCAACCAAAATTGTACCAAAATGGGGGCTTTGATAGTGTGGGAGACTTCGACTTCCAAAAATCCCGAGTCCGATAGCTGATGAGCCAAAATCTATAAACAAAGAAACAGAGAAAACGGAGTAAGCAATTTATGCTTAGTAAGTTTGAGCAAGAAATTCCAGCACAACAAAAGCATAGCATTCATAAAGCTAACGAATAATTTCATATGCACAAATTCTCAATATCCTACTCATTTCACATTCCAACCCCTATGTTCATACATAAGGGATCATCTTAGCCAAATACTAGAAACTCATTACTCGACTGAGCGAATATTATTGAAGGAATCAACTAATTCAAGCACATACGAACATACCTCATTGCTGGAATTTTTCAAGCGTATTAACTGAAAATTTTACAGCAAGATCGCTCATTCTCGAATCACGTACCTTGAATTTAACCGGATATAACGACTCGCTCAAATGCCTTCGGACGAAGCCGGTTATAGTGACTCGCACGAATGCCTTCGGACTTAACCCGGTTTAGTAACTTGCACAAATGCCTTGGGCTTAGCCCGATTTATTAACTTCGCACGAATGCCTTCGGATCCTAGTCCGGATATAGTCACTTAGCACAAAGCCTTGGGACTTAGCTCGGACATCATTGAATAACCGAGCACAATTATCAATAAATTATGACACATTAGTATCTCATTTTCAATAGCAAAACTCAAACACAAGGCACTTTTCACACTTGCAATTTCGGCTCAATAGCCACACACAAAGAGCATGATTTTAATTTGCTTTAAACATGATCTAATCAATTCAGAATTTAAGCTCTATTACTCAAGAACTTACCTAGGATGTCGTCGAAGCGATTTCAATGGCTATTCGACCACTTTTTCCTTCCCTTTGTCGGATCTAGTTCCCTTTGCTCTTGAGCTTAATTTAACAAATAAATCGATTTAATCATTTGAGCATCGAAGAGGAATTCAAGGTACTTAGTCAATATATATACTCATTAGGCATCAAAGTCGATATGTACGAAATCATGAATCGAACTCAACACATTAGTTAATATTCCTCTTAGCCAAATTTTCTAAGCCAAGAATAGGCATCAATATGCTTGCCTCTAACCGAATGCATGCACACCAATTTCCCTCATGTGGCGAATATGCATGTCCATGTTGAGGCCAATTATACACTTAATACCACACAAAAACAGCATACATTTTACTAACTAACGCATTACATATCGTAGCTCAATACACATCTCTCATTTACTTCATAACCAAAACATCATCACAAGCAAATATACACCTTGAAATAGTATATATGTCATACCAATACATCATGTACAAACATATATACATATATATATGCTAGAGCCGAATCTCAAGTTGATTGTAACTAAACATGAACATAATTTCAAAACACAAATCTTACTTTCCATGCAATGAGCATAAATCACACTTTTGGATGTACCATGGCGAATACATCACAACACCATAATTTTGGTCATGATTAAACAAAGAACTTGATGTCTTACTCAAAATACTAAAAAGAAAGTCCAAGAGCTATCAATCCACCATCACATATATCATTAGCAAGCTTCATATTTAACATGCAATGGCATTAACACAAAATCCACCTTGGCCAAATACCATCCCCATGATATAACAAAGGTTTGAACCATGGGCTAACAAGAGCATCAAGCTATCCACTAAAAACATGCATGAATCTCATGGCACAACCTCAAACATACCTTAATCTTGATGCAAGAATAGCCAAACCTCTTCCTAATCCTCTTCCAAACCAAGCATGAAGCAAAATTCCTCCCTTCCCCTCTAGTATTTTCGGTCAAGAGAGAATGAAAAATGGATGAGCAAAATTTTTTTCTTTTCTTTTCTTCAATGCACGGCAATGGGGGTTCACTCACACACATTTTTTTTCTTTCTTTATTACCCATACTTATTTGTTTATTGTTTCTCCCTAATGCACCAACAAAACATGTTTCATGACATGTTTAGCCCATACTCCTTGTCATGGCGGCCACCTCCTATAAAAGAGGGATATTTGACATGCAAGGCCATTGTTTTGCATGCATGCTTTAATTAGTCATCACACATTTCCCCATCATACTTTCAAAGTTTTCTACTAGGTCCTTTCTAGTGAAATTCACATTTATAACTCTAAATCAAACATCGAAAATGTCACACACGAATTAACACATATCATAAGCATCAAGATGAGCATTAAATTATTTTTATGCCTCGGTTTTGTGGTCTCGAAACCACATTCCGACTAGGGTCAATTTTGGGCTGTCACACTGTGTGTCACACATGGCCTAGACACATACCCGTGTGTCTACCTGTGTGGACAAAAATAAGGCTATCTACCTGTGGGCCATTTTGCCACCCTTTAATGCACACACCTACACAACAAAACATAGCACCAATCCCAGCATATACATACACCTATCATCCACAACCAAGACATCAACACATCATTCATGAAAGGCATCATTTTATAAATGTACTTATAACGAATATTAGCTCATTTCAAATGTCCTTATACAAAATGAACTTCTAACTAATATAAGCGAACACATTTGGCCAAAACAATTATGACACATAACAAAATGACTGTATCCTCTATACATGCCATAACTCAAAATGTTGAATTCATTGGTACCAAAATAATTGTTGATAGTGTGAGTGGATCTCCGACGGTCTCCAAATCCCGAGCTAGCTTGGTGACACTATAAAGCAAGGGAAAGGAAGGGGAGTAAGCTATATAGCTTAATAAGTTCCTATGCAAATAATAAGCATCATAACCACACATCTAACATACAATTAACATGATGAAGATTACCATGAACGTTATCAAAATCTCATAGTCATAACTTACTCAATCATAATCCTACCAAGAGTTCATCACATATCGAGCTCATTACTTATGAGTTTTACGTACATACCTGTACCAACTCGCAACATAACCATATCCTTTCACAACTTTGACATTCCCGTTGAACACTCAAAATATTAACGGATACTCAAAAATCTTGCACACAAGTGCCATATATGTAGTCGAAGCTACCTCATATCTCATAATACATATAGGCTCATTTTCGAGCTATTCACAGGCTTGTTCACACAAGTTGTCAGTTAGGACGTAGCCACACAATGCTGCTCACACAAGCTCTCAGGTATCCATAATACATGCCAGACTACCCAGCCACTGGTAGGACGTACGAGACCAGCACCCGGATTACATAATCGCATATACACATGGGTTCCTAGTGACATGTCACTCGTATCCTATTCTATTCCTAAGGTTCAACCCGGATTTCTCGCTTGTCAAAACTTTATCGAATACGTCCAAAGAATCAATCACAATTCATGCAATATTAAAGCATTTAAAACATAAATATAACAAATGCATTATTTACATACGAACTTACCTTGGTACAAAAATAATAGAATTGGACCTAATCGTCAAACACTTGGTTTTTCCACCGATCTAGGTAAGAACCTCATTTTTTTCTTGATCTGTAATAACAAATTTAACTTATTTAATACTCAGATTATTCGATTTAGCCCAAAAATCATATTATGGCAAAAGTTACATTTTTGCCCCTAATGTTTCATAATTTTACAATCTAGTCCCTAGGCTCGTAAAATGAAATGTATTCAATTTATTCAAAACCGAAGCCTAACTGAACCATTTTCATACTCATACCAGCCCACATTGTCCACTTAATCACACTTTTACTACTCATTTTATATCTTTTACAAATAAGTCCTTTTTTACATTTTTACCGGAAATCACTTAGCAAAAGTTGTTTATCTAACACCAAACATGCATTTTCTACCATTAGACATCAAAATAAACAAATATCTAACATGGGTAAAATTTTAAACCTTATCTTTCTTTCAAATTAGTCTTTGAAAAAGTTAGTTTAGCTTACCCGGATCTCAAAAACATGAAAATAATTAAAAACGGGGACAAGAATGGACTAACAATTGAGCTTGAAAGTGACCAAACCCTAGCTATGGAAACCCTTGAGAAATTCGGCCATGGGGATTAAATTGGGGAAGATGACATCTTTTATTTGTTATATTTTGTCTTTATTAGCCAAATGACCAAAATGCCATTAATGCCAAACTTTGAAATTTCACCCTACCATGTCCATTTTTGTCCAACTTAAAGTAAAATGGTCTAATTACCATTTAAGGACCTCCAATTTAAAATTTCATAGCAATTAAACGCCTCTAGCTTCTAGAACACACATTTTGCACTTATTGCAATTTAGTCCTATTAGTCAAATTAGACAGCTTATCGATAAAATTTCTTAATGAAATTTTCACACAATCATTCAATCATATTGTAGACCTTAAAACAATATCAAAATAAACATTTCTAATTTAAATTTTTGGTCTCAAAACCACTGTTTTGATTAGACCCTAAAACAGGTAGTTACGTAAACAACTTTTACAAAGCTATTTTTGATGAAAATAGGATTTAGGGACTAAAATGTAACTTGTGAAATTGAAGAAAAATTCTAAATTTTTATGAATACATGTGCTGCAAATTTTGTAATGGATTTTGGTTAGGCTTGGAATAAGGAGTAAATTGCACAAGTTTCATTTTTCGAGCGTAGAGACAAATTTGGAATTTTTGGAAATGTTAGGGGAAAATGGTAATTTTCCTAAGGCGCAAATTAAGTCCTAATAAATATGAAATATGTGAATTGATGATTAAAGCTATTTATAGAGATCCGGGCAACACAAATTCGAGGTTAGACTGAGGAAAACAAAAGGTTTCGGATTAGTAGATTTTATATGCGAACTAGTGTTGAGGTAAGTTCGTGTAACTTAATCGAGCATGTAAATATGTTTAATTGAATTTTGTGTTGTATGGAATGTGACTTATATTGATCTACATTACTTGAATGCTATAATGAGAAATTTAATACATGCTTGATATGGAGAAAAAAGGTTAAGTCCCAATTGAATATAGAATTCCGATGAATATATCGCTTTCCCAAAATGAATAAGGTCTTGCATTTGTTGCGGACGGGATTTAGCTCAGACGAGTAATCCTACTGACCTTGTTATAGAAAGGATTTAGCCCGGACGGGTAATTCGGATATAATACCTCTCGAGAATACGTTGCGATTACGGTTTAGCCTGGACTGATAATCCTAATTGAGCTCTTTTGAGCTTACGTGATATAAAGTATTTAGCTTGGACTGGTAATCCTGTTCTACGATATGTGGCTCAAAAGTGTGTTCCTTGATTAAGTGCCCTGATGGGTACCCTTGAATAACAATTGACAGATTATTGAATTGTGCACCTCGAGTGTACTACTTGAGCATCCATCGGAATTTCAATGATTCAATGGACATAAAACTCTTGACATGGCATGAGAATTATGAGATGAAATGATAATGTCTTGAAAGAGTATTGCATAATAAACTCATCTATTCTTACTTGATGTATATGTAAACCTTATGACTAACATGTTTGATTTAATATATGTTTTTAGGCAATTTAGCCAAATGGATGGAAAACATGATATTGTATGCTTAGATTTAATAAACTGGATTGGTAAGTTTAGTTTCCGTTATACAAACTTACTAAGCATGTAATGCTTACTGCGTTTATTTTTCCCCTATTTTATAGTGCTGGAAAGCTCACGAAGATTGGAGATCATTGGAGCATCATCACACTATCAACTAGTTATTTTGGGTGTATATATATATGGAAAAATCATTTTGGTATAATGGTATGTATAAGACAATTTGATCATTAGTGGATTGATAATGATGCTTGTAATCTAGCCATTGGAATGGCTACTAATGGTTGTTTTGATATACTTGTAATATCATGTTATGGTGGTTAAATATATGTAAAGTATATATGATCAAATGATGTTAATGCCTAAGTTAATCCAAGCTAAGTTTATAAACACATATGCATGTCATGGTATGCCATGATGAATGATGAAATTGTTAAATTTGAATGCTTGGATTGGTTGGTACTGGATGTGTGTTATATGTAAAGTATATATGGTCAAATGATGTTAATGCCTAAGTTAATCCAAGCTAAGTTTATAAACACATATGCATGTCATGGTATGCCATGATGAATGATGAAATTGTTAAATTTGAATGCTTGGATTGGTTGGTACTGGATGTGTGTTTCAAGTGCAGGTCTTGGGTGAAATTTTGGGTGAGAAATGAAGCTAGAAATGGCTTCATTTTGTCCACACGGGCAGACACACGGGTGTGTGTCTAGACCGTGTGTGGCACACGGCCTGGTAACATGGGCATGTGGTTAGGTTATGTGTCCCCTGCACCGTAATTTTGAGAAACAGAATGATCAGAATTGAGCACACGGGCATAGACACGGGCGTGTGTCTCAGTCGTGTGTGCTACACTTCTTAGAACACGTGTGTGTGTGTCTTGGTCGTGTGAAACCTTCACCTAATTTCGAATTAAATTAATTAACCAGATGGCCTAGCACGCGGGTATCTGGCATGGCCGTGTGCACAAGTCAGAGAGTTACACGGGGTCTAACACGGCCTGCAGCATGGGCGTGTCCGAGGGTCACACGGGCGTGTCCCTTGGACCACACGGGCGTGTGATCCCTGCACCTTGGAAAAATTTTGAAAAGTCGCGAAAAATTCTTAGAGTTCCCGATTAAGTCCCTACTCGATTCTAATGCTCGTATTGGGCCTCGAGGGTCCAAGCAAGGGACGTTTTGAATATTCTCGGCTAATGAATAGTAATTTACATAATTTGTTTGAAAAATGTTCTGAAAGTTTCAGTAATACTCCGAAATCCTGTTCTAGCGACAGATACGGGTTAAGGGTGTTACATATATGCCCTTTTATTATTAATTTACAAAATTACCCTAGATTTTACCCTTTATGCAATTTAGTCCCTCAACCTAAAACTTGGAAATTAACCACATTTAACCACAACTCATGCTAGCTGAATATCCTAGGGTCTTTCTATAGCCCATATTTATCATGATTTCACAAAATTTTCATGAAATTTTACCATTTAAATAGTTTAGTCCTTTAACATTAAAATCACTAAAAACTACTTTACAAAATAGTAATATTTTACAACTAAGCTTAATATTCTATCATTAAACTTCAAAAAATTTGCAAGCTCATCAATGGAATAATCTAAAACATTTAACAGTTTTATGAATTGAGAATAAGTCTGTTTAAATGAATGTTTCGATTTTTGATAAGTCTTTAATTGTTTGTGATGCTTAAAACTTACTAAGCTTTGAAAGCTTACTCTGTTCATTATTTCTCTATTTTATAGATTTTTTATTTTGGCCACCGACTCAGGGATCATCGTGATTCATCACACTATCGATCTTTTTGGGTACAGTTATATTTTGGACTCGATATGGCATGTATAGGTTAGGCTGATGATAACAATGTTTTGAAATTGTAAATATTTTGGCCATACGAAAATGGCTTATAACTTAAATATCAGTATGTATTTCAGCTCGATCTTTGTTTATGTTTATTGACAATGTGAATGAGATAATTAAATGTTTAGTTCAGTAATACCTCTTAGCCCTAATCTAGCGATCAGATTCGGGTTAGGGGTGTTACATTTTATGGGTATCAGAGCTACGATTTAGTCAATTCTAGGACTAACGTTGCGTAT